>NC_090277.1:65837529-65952668 GCF_040414725.1 Anabrus simplex
TTATATCCTGTGCGTATATTCCTCTTCATTTCTTCATTACGTTGACCCATTTCCCTGTTGACGACTGTATTACGCCGAGCTGAAGAAGAGGATATTAAGGGACAGGTAAGTTATGTGCCAAAGGGCACTTACCGTTTGATGAGTGTATTGTCCACTATAATGAACTTGGTCGGATCTCAGCATTTGCTTGACAGTGACCATGGGCATCATAGGGCACAATACGTCATCTTCAATACGGAACCAAAATGAGAATAGTTTCTTGTAGCATTTTATATGTTCAAGAACAGTGTAGATGTTCAGCGGACTATTTTAAATTAAAGTCAGGTTGTCACTTTGTTTTATTTAGACAACAAGATTTTAAGCCGACATATATCTCTTGCTCATTGTATTCTTCCTTACAGGAATTCCAGAGTCCCATTTGACTTCTTTAAATATACATTCCACCGTTATGTGTTTCATTCTTGGTTGTGTATTTTTGATCTTGTTTCGATTTACTGAAGATGATCATTACATTGATTGAAACTAGTAAAAAACCTCTGAATGAGTTAATGCTAATTAATGTATTGATTAGGTGGGATTAAAACTTGTATTTTTTGTAAATATAGTAGACATTACCAAATCTGTTCACCGACTGCAACAGGGCTTCATAAAGTTGGGTATATTGTTCATGAGGAACTCCATGGTATATTTCATGAAAGAAGTATACAGTGTACAGACATCATGCATACAAAATGTTGAAGGATCTCCATTCATTATCAATCCAACAATCATATTTGAATCTGACGTCAACCAACCTATGGAACTGCACTAAGAGGAAAAAGGAGTGCACAATCCGACTGTCCCTCATTGCTTTGAAAGACATAAAAGCAAAAGGACTGACTTTATCGGATGCATGGCCGGCACAAGGGGAACCATACCATCCTTCTTTTGCATATTCGTAACAGTACAGGGTCTCTGACCTGTACGGGAAGCATGCGGATCGTTTTTGAGCCTCAGCTGTTTCAACACCGCATTATCGTATGTAAAAATTATTTAAAGTACGAGTCAGCTCGACGGGCATGCAATGCATGTGTTCAGGAATTCCCTGGTGAAGTGCAATCTTCATGAGCACGGATTCATTTAATTGTAAATGAATTTGAAACAACTGACTCAGTGCTCGATAACAAAAAATGGGCAAACACGAACAGTTTTAACAGAGGAAAAGCTAGATGACATTGATGCAAATCCTGAACGGACACCGAATAAATGAGTCTCAAAATTAGCACAAGTAGGGGGTTTCAGTTTCTTCTGTGGACAGAGCTACATCAAACCGTACAGGTTTACATGGGCACATTGTTTTAAACCAGCCACTTAATGATCACTTATTCGACCCACAGCTTGTGAGACCTAGCTTCATCTTAATGGTCGTGTGAACAATCATAACTCACGCGGCGGAAACACTGTGCGCTCTGCTTGGGCTTATAAGAGAGATCCTGAGCAGCCCATCAAACAATACTTGGGCACCACCTACACCAACAATGTCTTCTTCCATTGCAAGCCACTCATCATCATTGTACAGTTCCAGTTTCCCCGGTATTGTTTATGAGCCTCTTCCACTTCTTCTTCTTATTCTTCCTGCCCATATACAACTTGTCATGGAGAACATCATCCACTGTCCATCCTCTGGCAACTAGATCAACCTTGATCATGCCCATCCATCGAGTTTTGGGTCACCTTGCAGATCTTTTCCCCTCCACCTCTCTTTCCAAATTTATTCTGGCTGTGCCAATTCTAATAGGAATTTCTTTATTCCGGCTTCTTTCCTCACCTCCTAATTTCTTAACTTGTCCATCTTGGTCTCCTGGATGGTGGATCTAAGAAATTTCATCTCTGATGCTTGTAGTCTTATTGAATCTCTTTTTGTGAGGGTGCACACTTCAATACCATAGGTCAATATTGGTATGAAATAGCTGTTAAACATAATCAGTTTGGCCGGTTTTGGAATCATGTCATCATAAAAGCGTTCTTACTTCTTGGTAGAATTCTGATCCCTTTTGCACTCCGTTTGTAATTTCCTTTCTGACCACATTATCACTGGAGATTATACTTCCAAGGTAAGGAAAACTATCCACGCACTCTAGCTGGTGGTCTCCTAGTTTTACACTTGCTGGACGCCCTTCTCTGTTGACTGCCATCATCACTGTCTTGGTCTCACTGATGCTTGAGGTTATATTCCTGGAACTGGGATTTCCATACGTTGAGTATGGTCTCTACTTCCACTTCTGTTTCACCCCAAATCATGACATCATCAGCAAAGGCCACTGCATTCAGTTCACCTAACTTTTCCTTGACGTTCTTCATGATACTGTCCACAACAGTGATGAACAGTAGTGGGGACAGTGTACTTCCTTGCTGAACTCCACTCTTGGTCTCAAACCATGGTGATCGAACTTTCCCAATTTGTACACAGCTAGTACAGTCTTTGTACAACATCTGAATTTTCCTTACCAGTCCTTCAGGCACTCCCAGATCTTATATCTTATAACACCATCATAGGCATTTTCTATATCCAGGAATACAATGTCCAGTTTCTTGCCTTTCTACAAATACTTTTCCATTAGCATACGGGTGCTAAAAATTAGATCTATTGTTGATCTGTTAATTTTGAATCCATATTGCTCCTTCTCTAACTGTGGTTCATTGATGGTTCTCAATCTCCTTACTGTGACTTTCTCTAGAATTTTTAGCCCATGTGACAGCAGTGTGATTCCTCTATAGTTGGTGGGTTTCCATCTGCTGCCTTTCTTAAACAGGGAAATATAACGCCCTTGCTCCAATCTGCAGGTATTTTGTTGTCTGTCCATACAGCATTTAGTACTCTGTGCAGCCATTGTAAACCCTGGATGCCTGCTGCATTTATCACGTCCACATTCACTTCATCTGCACCTGAACATTTCTTTAGGCATAGATTTTAAGGGTGCCTCAGTTTCTGTCCAGATGATGGGAGGTTCCTCATTGTAGGCTTGGATTTCCGGTTCTGTATTTTGTTCTTGAACTGGTCTATTCAGTAGGTGGTCGAAATGATTCTTCAGGCTTCTCACATCTGTCCAAACCAGATTTCCATTATCATCAAGTGCATTTGTGGTATTCATTGGCTTACTTTTACCTCTGATAACACTATGCAGTAGTTTCATATTGTCTTTGCTGTCTTCCTCCAGTTTCTGAGTGAATATATTCCATGCTTTGGTGTTTTCTTCTGTAACTGTTCTTTTAACGTCCGGTTTCTTGTTTCAGCATAATTGTTTGAGGTTTGATCTTTGCCTCGTCTCTAGTAAGATCCGGTTTATTTTTCTCCCGATACCTTCCTTTCCGTAAGAGAATTTTTCCCTGATTGCTTCTCTCACTCTTTCTTGGTTTGAGGTTACTACGTTTTCATAACTGTGTTCTCCTGTAATGTGTTAAGGTAATTTACATGCTAGCCACCTCAGTAGTTTGAAAATAGCTCATGTTTCATCGGCCGAGAGCCCTGTAGGATTTTAATTTTTTGTCATTATGTCGGAACGCAGTTTCGCCTCCATTCAGTTTGTGTTCGGGCCGTTTATTTAACCTGTTCTTCTTCGCAAATACCCTGTAGGTTGGGTACTAGATACCCCTGTATTAAGCAGTTCAGTTTGTAAATTGTGGCTTGAGAGGCCAAAGATTGTAAATTTTGATGTAATGTTGCCTTGAGCCTGAGGAACTGAGAGCCTGTTAGCACTTTTTCAAAGTTTGTAAAAGTAACGTGTGTAGGTAGACCCATTCACCCCGTCACCTCCTTTAACCTCATTCTGCTCCACGGGTATTCCCATAACAGTGTGTGGTTGAATGGGTCTAGAATAAGCCCTTTCGTCGGCTAGAATCGAAACCGATCCGAAACTCTAAGAATTTTTCTCGGTCGCTGGAATTTTTTCTCTAAATTTGTAAGTTTTCTATTATCATGTCTGGCCCTCGCGAAGCCCTCTATCCCGGGTATTTGCGCAAGGAGGAATTGATTTATGAATTACTCATTTGAATTGTTCAGTCTTGTGGCACGGTTGCGGCAGATACTCACAAACTTAAAGATTCCTTAGAATTGCCAATCTGTATCCCAATTTCGTGGGAGAAGGAAATTGATGAGGCTCTCTCCACTACCACGGACAACACCACCGAGCTCGCGTCTGTAGTTAGTTTTTTTTTTTAAATAAGCGATATATCTCCTAATCAGCTTAAAAGAGTACAGGCGAGATTGTTCCATTTTTATCATAGGTTTAAGGACCTATTGTCTCTGAAATTACAAGAGGATCATGCTAAGAGGCTAGTAATTTAGTTGACCATCTATCAAAAATGTCAAATAGATTTAATCAATTGTTGACTGGGGCAGCTGCTCCCAAAACCGACCAAGCCTCTGTGATAAACATAGCGACTGAGGAGGATTCTTCAAAAATGGTAGAAAGTAGAAAATCTGTAGCAACTCAACAAACATCAACCCCGTTGGAAACTGAGTCGGGTCATCCGAAGCAAATCCCACCCTTGTTTTTGAATAATGCTGTGTCTGAATCCTCTCACCCCTCTAGGTCGTCACCAATTATGTCACCCTGTTTTAGCAGTCTGCCCCATCCACTGGCTATGTTGCTCAGGGGAATTTCTAAATTTTTAGTTAACTCCACCAAATATGTTATTTCATTTCTCAGGTTCCTTGTGGAATTTCAAGATCACGCTCTAGTGTTTTCCCTCTCTCACTCTCAAATTCTTCAAATTATGTACCCATATTCTATAGGCGTCCTATCGGACAAGATAGTTAAGGCTATAGCGGATAGATCAACCCTAGAAGACTTCCATGCTCACCTTTTGGGAAATTTCATTCCGGCTAGGGCAATGTCATCTTTAATTCAGAAGTTCTATTTTAGGGTACACCGTCTGGGCAAAAATCTTGCGTATTACATCCAAGATATCAAATTTTATACCCGAGTGTTCGCCCTGCACTTTTCGGAAGACCAAATACTGCAAACTATTTTTGAAAGCATCTCACAACCTTATACATCTTGTATATGTTTTGAGTCTCGTCCCCAAACCTTGGCAGAAATAGAGTATATGGCTGTCTCAGCCGAAGGAGTGCGTTATGCCGACACCTTAAGAGTTGCGAAGGAACACCTCCGTCTTCTAATAATTTTCGGCCTTCACCTCGGCGACCTTTCGCCACCCGTAAATGCTACGCTTGTGGGTTGACGGAACATCTACGTAACAAGTGGCCATTGATTGAATCGAGTGGGACAAATAATGGAGCAGGGTCATCAAACGGATGTTTCAAATGCGGCTCTTTTACTCATCTAGCCAAGAATTTCCCTAATGCTAATAGCACCCCCTCCCACTCAACTTCTAGTGCAACCTCCACGAACCCCAATAATAAAAAGTGACTAGTGTCATCGGCTGAGTCGGCATGTTCATCTTCCCAAGGCTTAGCCCCTGTTAAACCCACCGAAAACTCGGGTAAGGGTAAAAGTTATTCTGATCCATCATTTGAATGCCCTAAAGAAGGCCTCAGAATTGCGGTGGAGCCCCTTTTCCTAAAAGTGAATTGAATAGTGAACCAGTCACTGCTCTATTAGACTCTGGGAGTGTTTGTTCTATTATTTCGGCTGAATGGTATTCCAGTTTAAAGACTGTTTGTAAATTTCCTAAATATTGTTCATCTTCAGTCCAATGCGTTTCGGCTAATTACTCTCCATTGGAAATTTTAGGTTTCATCTTTGCCAAAATTCGTATTTCTAAATTCACCTGGAAAATAAAATTGTTTGTGGCTAAACACTTGTCTTGCCGTGTGATTTTTCGAGCTGATTTCATTTCTTATACCGGTCTGGTGCTCGACATTCAGAGCAAGTCGTGCACCTTCAAATTTGCTAATAATTGTAAAATTCCTTGGCTCAAGTGTAATTATGTATCATGTTCATCTGTTTCGCCTACCCTGGATGAAATGTTAATAGACCTTAGACATCTACCTGAGGTGCAGGCTGAAAGTATTCGTAAAGTGTGTCAGTCGTTTCCAGATGTTTTTTCTGATAATCTTTGTGTTACTGACCTTATCGAATACAAGACTGAGGTCACGGATTCGATTCCAGTTAGATTTCTACCTTATATGCTGTCTCCACCTAAAATGAATGCTCTTGAGGAAATCATCGATCAAATGCTAAAATATGGTATTATTCAACCTTCTAAGCTGGCGTATTCATCGCCCAATTTTATAGTGCCGAAACTCCAAGGCGGCTTCAGGACTGTGAATTACTATAGGGCTTTAAATCGTAAGGTGCTGTTGCCATCTGTGCCCGTTCCTGATCTTCACTCTTGTTTTTCATGGTTTCGGAAAGCTGAGTTCTTTACCATCTTAGAATTTAATCAGGAGTAAAATCAGATCCCTCTAGCTGAAGAATCGAAATATCTCATTGCTTTTGCCACGGATTGGAACTTGTATGAGTACAACCGCGTGCCTTTTGTGCTCCCCAAGATAGCGTTTTCTCCGACATCAAATTTGAACACCTGTATTACTATCTTGATGATGTCGTATTTTCTGAGACATTTGAAGATCACCTGGATCATCTAAAGGAGGTACTCAATCGCCTTCGTAAGGCCGGGTTGAGGGTCAAGTTATCTAAGATAGCTTTTGCTAATCTTTCTATGTCATTCCTAGGGCATATTGTGTCGCCCGATGGTGTTTCTATTGATCATTCCAGAACAGAGTCCATCCGTGATTTCAAACCCCCTAAGGATATCAAAGGTATTGCCAGGTTCATCTGCATGGTGAATTTCTTCAGAAAATGTATTCCTAACTTTGCTAACAGAGCGGCGCCCTTGAACTTGTTCCGGAAAGGCATCAAATTTGAGTGGGGACCGTCTCAACAAGCCCCTTTCGACGATCTGAAATTAGCTCTTTGCATCGCCCCTGTTCTCGCAATGCCAGATTTCTCAAAGAAATTCATTTTCCAAACCGACGCCTCATCATCGGCGGTGGCTGCTGTCCTTCCTCAGGAAACGGAACTCGGAAGGCGACCCTTCGCCTATGCTTCTAGGACATTGTCGGCCCAAGAGGCCGAATATTCCATCTATGAACTGGAGGGTTTGGCAGTTTTGTTTGCACTAGAGAATTTCCGACTCTATCTGGAGCATGTCAAGTTCGACTTATAAACTGATAACCAAGCCTTAAGTTGGGTATTAGCTAAGCCACGTCGTACTGGTCGTATGGCCCGGTGGGCCATCAGGATTTCTGCCTTCCATTTTGATGCGAGGCATATCCGAGGATATGAAAATGTTGTTGCGGATGGACTAAGCTGTTTTCTCATGATGTGGAAACCACCGAACAGGTAGATAGTTCTTCTGTTCTCACGCCCATACCTTCGGGCAATAATGCCATTCTAAATGATGCCCGCATTTGTTTAGGGATATTGAAAAATATAAACGTGAAAATCCTGTGCTGGCTCCTATTTGGAAAACCCTTTCTTCTGGGGGTACATATAGTCCCTTATGTATTGAGAAACGGGATTTTGTGTTGCCCGTCGAGGCATGACCAAAAGATTAAAGTAGTGGTTCCAGCTGTTCTTGTGCCTATGATCTTCACGTATTATCATGAGATCCCATTAGTGGGTCAATTAGGCTTCTGCAAAACTCGGCAAAAAATCGGAGAGATGTTCATTTGGAAAGGTATGGACGGCGAAATTCGGGAATTAGTAAAAGCTTGTAAATCTTGCTTGCTTTAAGCCCACCTTGTCCACTAATCTAACTCTATTATCTTCTCATCGACCGTCGCCCCCCATGGAGTGCCTATATATCGACTACGTCGGACCCTTCCCCCAATCAAAGGGGAATGCCATTAAATTCATTCTGGTATGTGTAGATGGTTTCACTATATTTTGTGGCTTTTTCCGACTAAGCTGGCAACCGCTCAGTCCACCATTACTTGTTTAAATACCATATTTGGCCCCTGTCAATACATTTTTCCGACAATGCTAAGGCATTCTGGCTGAGCGGGTCGATCGTAATCTTAAACCTGCTTTAATCGCATTTCATCATGAAGATCATTCCAGGTGGGATACGTCCCTGCATTGGTTAGCCTTTGCTTTAAATTCAGTGGTTCATGAGTCCCATAAGTTTACTCCAGCTTCTCTTATGTTTAAATTTGTTCCTAACACGCCGCCCTCTAACCTTTGGTCGCTTAATGATGTATCACCAGAGACAATAGATCCCGATAATATTAGAGATCTATAGAAGAAGGCTAAGCACAATTTGAAGGTTTATCATGAAAATGTTAGGGAAAGATATGATCGTGGACGGAGGCCCACCAATTCAAAAGTTGGAGATCAAGTCATGGTTGGGAACTTTATTACTGCGGGGAAACTTGCCCCCAGATTTCATGGGCCGTGCATTATATTCGATTTTTTGACGCCAGTTACATTACTGGTAAGTAATCCAGCCACAGAAAGAATCATTAGTGTTTACCTCTCCCAGGTGAAACCTGTATATTTGCATTGCTATTTTCGTTAGCCGCTCAATTTGTCAGAAGGAGAAGGTTATATCTTATTAATTCTTTATTTCTCCAATTCGAGGCCTTCTGCCCCAATGGTTTCATTTAATAAAGGAAATGACCTGTTATGTACGATCTTCCCCTCTGGTTTTCCTGCTGTTAATTTCTTGGTGGCCATTACAAAACCCCGTCTCCTGCATCCACGCATTGTTCACACACACACATCTCCACCAACGCCGCCCGCTCCTCTGCCTCTCAAATAAAGATCGTATTCTCCTATCTCAAGCAACAACACTTCTCTGTCCCCTATATCTTACTCTTTCAGTGCCCTCTGGCTGTCTGCCGCCGTATTGTAACATCTTGTGAGGGACACGAGAGAGGAGATAGGGTCCACTTCGCTCTAGTAAGGCTTCCTTCTGAACGGCGCGCCGGAGTCCATCTTCCCGGCAAAGGCTGAAGTGCGGTGACCCTACCGCCAACATATCTGGGGACTGCACATGTACATCTCAACTGCGACGTCCATCACCACGTCTACCCCTCTCATACTAACGGGAGAATTGTATCTGAGTGTACTGTGGGGGGTCCGGGCGACCTCACCGGGGTGTCGGCAGCGACGGCAGGTCTTACCGTCAAATCTTTCTACATGTATGTAACTTCAACGAACACAAGGACACTCTAAATTTGAATCTACAAATTTTTCTACAAATCAACTTCCAAAAAAACTTAGAAACTTTGTTTCTCAATTGGAAATTTTTCCTCAATATTTCCTCACTCCAAGGAAGAATATTTGGGTGGGTGAGGTCTGTACCGGGAGGTACACCTCAACCCCACGCATTCAAAATAAGCGCCTTAATGAACTCCTCTATCGGTCAAAAGGTAAAACTGATAATACCCGAACTTCTAAACTTAATCGGAAGATGTCACCACTGAAAAATTAAGGAATAGTGTTGTTGTTAAATTTCCTAAACTGGCTGAATTTCTCCTTGTTTTGTTTTGCTATACATCAAGAAATTTGGACATTTTTCCACAGATGACACTACTAAGAAAACTATGATCATGCACTCTGGTGCAAAGTGAAATAACTTATAATTTAAAGAAGATTTTGTATCTCTAGGTTGTCCATAACTGAATCTATGTTCATTTATTATTAATTGGCAACACTTCCTTTTCTTTCCGCCAGTTTTGAATCGGACCAATCATAAATTTAGGTAATTATTTTTCAACCAATCCCGTATTTCTTGTTCACTTTGAATCTGCCAATGAAATTAAGAGGGTGTGTCCTTATTAGTCTTGAATGATCTCGAACCTTCCCTGAGGGTATATAACCTGCGGCTTTTAATGTTTCCTTGTCAATTGATCATCGTCTGTATAAGTGTGTGTGTTAAGGCAGGAGGCGGGGCCGCCTCTTTCTTCGGTCAGCAGAACATCTATAAGGTAAAGGCCACATAACTTCATTCTTTCTTTCTACCTCCGCAGCTTTATTCGAGGGGAAGTTCCGAATTTTTAATTATGTAACAGTACTTTTCTAAAATGTAACATTTATTTTGGCTAATGTAAAAACTTCATTAAGTCTTTAACTGTAAATTGGGGATAGAGAGTGAGTTATCCTCTCGAGCTCCGCTTCATCTTGTTTTGAGGTTACAACGTTTTCGTAACTGTGTTCTCCTGTAATGTGTTAAGGTAATTTGCATGCGAGCCACCTAAGTAGTTTGAGAATAGCCCCTGTTTCATCGGCCGAGAGCCCTGTAGGATTTTAATTTTTTGTCATTATGTCGGAACGCCTCCATTCAGTTTGTGTTCGGGCCGTTTATTTAACCTGTTCTTCTTCGCAAATACCCTGTAGGTTGGGTACTAGATACCCCTGTATAAAGCAGTTCAGTTTGTAAATTGTAGCTTGAGAGGCCAAAGATTGTAAATTTTGATGTAATGTTGCCTTGAGCCTGAGGAACTGTAAAAGTAACGTGTGCCTCTGGAAGGCTAGATATTGTTTTTAGGGAGCAAGTGCTCTTGAATTAGAGTATTTCTGCCCTTAACTAAATAATGCCACTTCCATTTGTAAATTTGTAACCTAGGGGCTTGAAGCCCAGAATTGTCAAAGTCTGAATCCTAAATTTTCCAATTAATGAAAATGTTATTGTACCTGATGTTTAATTGTTATGAAGAATTGTTAAGTTTGAAGTTCTAAAAGAAATATAATTAAATTAATTTTGATATTGTAGATAGACCCATTCACTCCGGCACCTTCCTTAACCTCTGTCTGCTCCACGGGTATCCCCGTAACAGTTGGTATCTAATGAGACTGTGGATTTTAGTACCCGGCATGTGTCTTTCTGCGTTTTGCCATTGTACTCGGTTGCTCAGATAGTACTGTTTCATAACCAGAGTGTCGCGGACAACCTTTACTTATTTCGCTCGTGTTGTGATTATCTATCCCTTAGGTCATTCGTATTATTGTCAGACATAAAAACTTATCATATCCAACGTATCCAATCGCCGCACTATAAGTGATTCAAAGTGTGAATTATGCGTGTAACGTGCAAAATTTACTTACAATGTTGATAAATAGAGACATATCTAACTTATAAGGAATAGAGATACGACAAAAGTCATAGGACCAAAGTTGTAGATCACTCCAATTTGAACTGAGATTGTGCCATCCGCTTTGTGATAGAACTTACTGATTAGCCACGAAATACCTCGAAGCGAAGGTCTACACCGTCATTAAACTTGCCTCCATATTTTGATATTCTTCATAGATAAAAAGTAAAAAATTAAAGATCTTGGAAGTCTTGCGTCGGTTGCAGGCTAGTACGTATACTTTTGCGAAATTTCAATTTTCTAGCTCGTCTGGCAGATTGTTCCTTTCGTTGAATATCCAAATCTTCGATCTGCTATTCGAAATATTCCACGTTCAGATAGTTCACCAGTTTCTACTCCACCTCAGAATGATGGAATGAAAGTAGAAAATGAAGATAGTGCAGAAGTAGAAGAACCCAACAAGTGTTGCTCATCCCATGGCCCTGATTTTGAGGAAAAAGTTGATAAACCGCACAGACTGAGTCAAGCGGAATTGAGTGATGTCATTCGAGACCTTCACTTAATATAGGACAAGGCAGGACATCTAGGGTTGAGACTACAGCAAAGGGTACCACAGTATAGTCAACGTGAGAGGGAACTGCTTCCTTTTTCAGAAGAAAACTATCATGTTTTTGCTGCGACGTCAAAGGTTTGATAAAAATTTGGATTTGAACCATGTTCCAACCGAATAGAGGCCATCCATACATGCCTGCAAGCCTAGTTTGAAAGCTGTATTACTTCACTATTCCTGTTGGTCATGCAATTCACATTGTACCGGGAGGTACACCTCAACGCCGCGCATTCAAATAAGCGCCTTAATGAAATCCTCTATTGGTAAAACAGTGAAACCGAAACTACACCAACTTAGAACTTTAATCGTTGTCTCCACGGAAATATTATGTAATTTTGTTATTGTGCAGTTTCCTAACCTGAGTGAATTTCTCTTTGTTTTGTTTGCCATTTCATTAAAAAGTTTGGACATTTTTCCACAGGTGACACCACTAAAAAACTATGATTATGCACCCTGGTGCAAAGTGAAAGAACTTATAATTTAAAGAAGTTTTGTATTTCTAGGTTTTTGTATCTGACTGATGTTCATTCATTCTTGGGTTAGCAATATTTCCTGTTTGTTTCCGCCAGTTTTGATCTAGCCAATCACAAATTTCTGTAATTAATTTTCAACCTCTTACAGGCTTGTTGTTAGATTCTGAGTGTTACTTAGAATTCATCCAATAAAATTGAGAGGGCGATGCTAGTTTAGTCTTGAATGATCTCGAACCTTCCCTGAGGGTTTATAAACTTCGGATTTTCACATTTCTTGGCCAATTGATCGACGTCTATCTGAGTGTGTGTGTGTGTTAAGCAGGAGGCGAGCGGCCTTTTTCGTCGGCAGCTGGAATATCTTGAAGGTAATGGCCACATAAATTACATCTTTCTTTTTGTAGCTACCTCCGCAGTTTAATCCGAGGGAAATGTCCGAATCTTTAACTATGTAACCTAATTTTCAAAAATGTAAATCATCTACCGGCTAATGTAAAAATTTCATAAAATCTTTAAGTGTAAATCGGGGATAGAGATTGATGTACCCTCTCGAGCTCCCCTTCATCTTGGTTTGAGGTGACTTTGTTTTGTAACGGTTTTCTGCCTGTAATGTGTTAACGTAGTTTCTATACGAGTCACCTCAGTAGTTTGGGAATAGCCCCTGTTTCATCGGCCTAGAGCCCCTTAGGTTTTTTTAGTGTTCATATCTAGGAGTGCAAGTATACGCCTCCATTCATTTTGTGTTCCGGCCATTAATTTAACCTGTTATGCTTATTTCACGAAGGCCCAGTAGGTTGGGTATTTAATATTCCTGTAAAAATAAGTTCCATTCGTAAATGGTGGTTTGAGAGACCCGAGATAGATGTAATGTTGCCTTGAGTAGGCACTTTGGAACCGAGAGCCTGTTAGCTCTTTTACAAATTTCGTAATTGTAACGAGTGCCTCTAGAAGGCTAGAAATTGTATTTCGGGAGCAAGTGTTCCATGAATTAGGGGATTTTTGCCCTTGAATAAATTTGTGCTCCTTGTAAATTTGAGCTGGGAGCTCTGAAATTGTGAAGCGAGGGGCTTGAAGCCCAGGATTTGTAAAAATACTAAAATTTGGATCTTTCTTGTCTTGTTTCTAGTTTGTCATTATATCTGATATATTATTGCGTTCACTCAGTGAAAGATTGTTAAGTCTGAAGTTCTAAGAGAAAAATATAACCTTTTACAATTTAATTCAATTCTTGATACTGTAGATAGACCCATTCACCCCTGGCACCTACTTTAACCCCTTTCTGCTCCACGGATATCCCCGTAACACACATGAAGGAGACTTATGCAAACATGACAGGCCTCCTCGGCGCAATAAAATACACTGAACACAGGTGGAAAATCTGTGGCGATCTAAAACTCATATCTGTACTCTTAGAAATGCAACTAGGGTACACAGAATACTGCTGCTTTTTATGTATGTGGGCCAATAGGGATAGAAAATCACATTACATTAGAGCAGTCTGGCCTAAAGAAATCTTAACTGAAGCGAGAAAATTGTTGTTGCTGAGCCTCTTGTGGACCTGAAAGATGTTCTTCCACCCCTACATATACAGCTCGGTTTGCTGCAAGTTTTTGTCAAAGGAATGAACCAAGAAGGGCAGGTCTTTAAGTACTTAAGAGACAAAATACCTACACTAAGTGATGCAAAAGTTATAAAGGATCCTGCGTTTGAACGAGTTTTGGAGGGGAAGGTAAAGAAAGCTTGGGAAGCTTTCATAGATTTTTAGGCAGCACAAGAGATGCTACACTCAGTTGGTGACAGTGCTTCTGCAAAAATACCATCAACTCGGATGCAACATGTCTCCTAAAATCCATTTTCTCCACTCGCACCTAGACATTTTCCCTCCTAGTTTTGGATCTGTCAGTGATGAACACGGAGAAAGTTTCCATCAGGATATTTCTGTAACGGAACAAAAATATCAAGGCCGCTGGATGAAGCAATACTGATCGGCATTTAGGGCAGTCGCCCAGGTGGAATATTCCCTATCTGTTGATATCCTAGCCCTTTCCTAAACGATTTCAAAGAAATTGGAAATTTATTGAATGTCTCCCTTTGTAAGTTATTCCAATCCCTAACTCCCCTTCCTATAAATGAATATTTGCACCAGTTTGTCCTCTTGAATTCCAACTTTATCTTCATATTGTGATATTTCCTACTTTTATAAACGCCATTCAAACTTATTCCTCTACTAATGTCATTCCACGCCATCTCTCCGCTGGCAGCTCGGAACATACCACTTAATCGAGCAGCTCTTCTTCTTTCGCTCAATCCTTCCCAACCCAAACATTGCAACATTTTTGTAACGCTACTCTTTTGTCGGAAATCACCCAGAACAAATCGAGCTGCTTTTCTTTGGATTTTTTCCAGTTCTTGAATCAGGTAATCCTGGTGAGAGTCCCATACACTGGAACTATACTCTAGTTTGGGTCTTACCAGAGACTTATATACCCTCTCCTTTACATCCTTACTACAACCCCTAAACACCCTCATAACCATGTGCAGAGATCTGTACCCTTTATTTACAATCCCATTTATGTAATTACCCCAATGAAGATCTTTCCTTATATTAACACCTAGATACTTACAATGATCCCCAAAAGGAACGTTCACCCCATCAACGCAGTAATTAGAACTGAGATGGCTTTTCCTATTTGTGAAACTCACAACCTGACTTTTAATCCCGTTTATCATCATACCATTGCCCACCGTCCATCTCATAACACTATCGAGGTCACCCTGCAGCCGCTCACAATCTTGTAACTGATTTATTACTCTGTACAGAATAACATCATCTGCAAACAGCCTTAACTCTGATTCCACTTCTTTACACATATCATTGATATATATATATATATATATATATATATATTGCGCCGTCCCGGCTCCCTGAGAGGACGCATAAAATCCAGGCTAGCTTAATTACGGTCCGTTTGACTAATATAATCTACCATTTGTGCTATGAGTTCCGAATATGAGAAAGACATACCATACGGAGCCAAAGAAATCTTAAATTACACATAGAAACAACTCATATACGTTACTTTTTGAATTTCTTACGCTACCAAGATGTTGCAGCATTCATCCACTTAAATCTAAGTCTCTACGCTACGATACACATTGAAAGAACGGTTTAAGTTTTACATATCTTGTTTATTATATACTTGTTTCAATCCAAAGTTCGAACGTTATGCTATCCTCCCTAAAGAATTTCTAGTATAGGAAACTGTATGATCATATGATTATTTTTGTCCATCTCTAGCGAACATGGCCTTAATTTCTTAAATCTATCTACTTCTTTTACCCGAATGCATAATCAATCATTTTATTTCCTTTCTTAGCCTCTCTCCATATCAACATCTCAATCAACACTTCCACATTTCTGGCATAAGGAGAAATCGAAGAAATGTCAGTATCGGGTAAAAATACATGCAAGTGACGTTCATCTTGAATCTGCCGGTAATTGATACGTCCGGCACCCACTGTGCATTATATAAGAAATGCTATTCGAGTTAGTTATTTTTTTTAATGAATCAATTGAAATCTATCGCACTAAGTGCTTAAATCTTGACTGACCCAAAAATCAAGGACAGAATGTAATATACGGCAAATTATTGAAGTCCGTATAAACAATCATTTAACTGAACCTTGCTATAATTCAGCTCGTAATTAACAAATTTAAAAAAAATTATAAGTCCAAGATGTCAAACTCACCATCTTAGGCTTTTAAAGAAATGATCAAATCGAAATAAAGTGAAAAATTAATAGACTGAAACAATTAAGTTAAATGTGTTTGGGTAATTAAAACTTGAGTGGGTAATTAAAACATATTGGGGTAATTAAAACTTATTTGGGTGCACCCTAGCAAAGAAAAATATTTACAATATGATACCTTACAAGCTAAAGTGTAGATTGAGGGCGGTTTCAAGATATTCAGGACGCATTTTAGGCCTAAAACCATATCTCATGAATTGGAATCCTCCTCTGTTGCCTATGAAGTCTTTGAGTTAATTACTGGCTCTCACTCGGAGCTCATATTAATCTGCTGACCTATAATTATTCCTATCTCTCACAACATACCAATAGATACCTATAAATGTCAACTTGGGAGGATAGTTCCCTAATACTTCTACAAACAACTGATTTACAATTATGAATATTCATACTTCTTATTTCTCTTCTTCTTCTGCGTGAATATTGATAAGTCCTCTTTTAAATTAATGTAATTTTTATAAATGGTTCAGTAAGTACCAGTAAGTTCCACATACCATTCTAAGATCTGAATCTTCTCATTATTTTAAATTGAACATACGTGCGACATTATATATATTCTAACGACTACTCTACTAGTCTCTTCTAAAGTATACTAGTTAATGTGGTCTGCATTGTGTGAAGACTCGACCATAAGATACAATTCATACATCTTCAGTCAGTCATCAGTGATAGGATGTTGCCTAAGAAGTTACTACATTTCCTTTCGCCTGAGAATAGATTATAATTAGAAAACATCTGTGACATAGTGCATGTATCTAGTTCATCCTCCTAACTGAGACTTCATTGGTAGTACCAAGTATGTACGCTAACCAACAGGTGTCACTCCAATCCTACTTGAACTTTCTCATGCTTGCTCGTAAGGGAAATAGTACATATAAATGCTACATATTCATTTCCACTTAGTAAAAACTCAATTTAAAACCATTAAGTCCACTACTACATCACCGTGCTCATATTCACGAAGAATCAATAACTACTACCATTCTAAATTATCAATCTCATATCAACTTCTCTTAAAATAATCGTTATTATACTTCCAAACCTATATTCGGTCTCCTTTACTAAATACGTGTCCACTCCATTCAATCGTGGCATCTGTTATTTTACCCATGGTTCATGGACATATTTCACGACATTATGACCTTAACTCCGTCATAACCTTAAATTATTGTAAACACATCTGTCTATTTAGCAAGCATATCCTACTGCTGGTTCCTAACTTGACATTCTTTGGTCATAACCAACGTATCCGCGTACCTAAATCTCTCTTTGACATAGCATACAATTCACTGTCACCTTAACGAACTCAGTATTTCACACTACATGGATCACATCTCGAAAGTAGGCTTTCATCACTGATTGACTACCTATCTATGGATTTGTCATTCATATACGAAGATTACCTATCCACCTTTGCTCTAACTCAATACACCACTTTCGTCGCTTCCTTATTTTGCATGGAACAAATTACCAAATCATATTACACTTACATATGAATATAAAACATTACTACACTAATTTCAAAGGAAGACTTATCTGAATTCAGCAGCTCCAGTCGTCGGCATATGTCCAGCTGACAGGACATAGGAACACGTCTCTTTTTACTTCCCTAGGTGAATGGGAAATACTGGCATGATTCTCCTCTGGGCTTAGTCATCTCTCGGCGGGCAACGTCACCCGACGGCACCCATTTGGGCAGTCTGGCCTATCATCTTCTTAGAACATCTTGCTCATCTCTGGACTAGTTGGAATAGAATAGCAAACAAAATCAATTAGCATTGCCATCATGAACAGCTGTGATAATCTGTTTAACGCGAAAGATTGTTTCTTTTGAAAGAGTTGATCTACTTGACAAATAATAATCTTGGGGTAGTATAATTCTAGGACTTGAAATGAACAGATTTTTCTCCTTTATCTTTCCAGGAGTTATTATAGGATTCCCACTTCTGTAGTTCTTTAACTCGGGTGATATCGAGTAATACGTCAGCAGAGACTGCCGTGACGTAAGCTTGACGTAGTTTATGTTTGAATTTCCACGTATCTTAAGGTTCGCGGAACAAAATTAACAATCTTCTGCTTGATCTGCGACGTAGCTTCCAATAAATCTGTTCTTTGCTTCTGCTGAAATGATCTCTCGTTGATACCCTCTTTAAACTCTGACGTAGTTGCTTTCCGTCTTCGATTCTGATTTAGAAGTAGCAATTCAATCTCGTTTTCTTATTTTTTTCTCAATAATTGTTAGTAACAATCTTCACATTCGTTCTTTTTCACTGCCTTCTAGATCTAAATTCTTTTCTCTAGCGCCTGAGGTGAATACTTTTGCTTTCGCTCGCGGTATCATTAGACATTTTGACGTTAATTATTCTCGGAGACCTGGACTCCATCTTTGTCCTTCTTACGGACGGAACTTCTTATAACAGTGAAATGGCACATTATATATATATGATATATATATATATGTTCCCCAAAAGGAACTTTCACCCCATCATCGCAGTAACTAAAAATGAGAGGGCTTTTCCTATGTGTGAAACTCACAACCTGACTTTTAACCCCGTTTATCATCATACCATTGCCCACCGTCCATCTCACAACACTATCCTACAAGTTGGGCTTCAGTGGAATAACCTTTCCTAAAACCGAATTGCCTTCTATATATATATATAAGAATACATAGAGGTCCAATAATACTGCCTTGAGGAATTCCCCTCCTAATTATTACAGGGTCAGATAAAGCTTCACCTACTCTAATTCTCTGAGATCTATTTTCTAGGAATATAGCAACCCATTCAGTCACTCTTTTGTCTAGTCCAATTGCACCCATTTTTGCCAGTAGTCTCCCATGATCCACCCTATCAAATGCTTTACACAGGTCAATCGCGATACAGTCCAGTTGACCTCCAGAATCCAAGATATCTGCTATATCTTGCTGGAATCCTACAAGTTGAGCTTCAGTGGAATAACCTTTCCTAAAACCGAATTGCCTTCTATCGAACCAGTTATTAATTTCACAAACATGTCTAATATAATCAGAAAGAATGCCTTCCCAAAGCTTACATACAATGCATGTCAAACTTACTGGCCTGTAATTTTCAGCTTTATGTCTATCACCCTTTCCTTTATACACAGGGGCTACTATAGCAACTCTCTATTCGTCTGGTATAGCTCCTCCGACCAAACAATAATCAAATAAGTACTTCAGATATGGTACTATATCCCAACCCATTGTCTTTAGTATATCCCCAGAAATCTGATCAATTCCAGCCGCTTTCCAATTTTTCAACTTTTGTATCTTATTGTAAATGTCATTGTTATCATATGTAAATTTCATTACTTCTTTGGCCTTAGTCTCCTCCTCTATCTCGACATTATCCTTGTAACCAACAATCTTTACATACTGCTGACTGAATACTTCTGCCTTTTGAAGATCCTCACATACACAGTCCCCTTGTTCATTAATTATTCCTGGAATGTCCTTCTTGGTACCTGTTTCTGCCTTAAAATACCTATACATACCCTTCCATTTTTCACTAAAATTTGTATGAGTGCCAATTATGCTTGCCATCATGTTATCCTTAGCTGCCTTCTTTGCTAGATTCAATTTTCTAGTAAGATCCTTCAATTTCTCCTTACTTCCACAGCCATTTCTAACTCTATTTCTTTCCAGTCTGCACCTCCTTCTTAGTCTCTTTAATTCTCTATTATAATAAGGTGGGTCTTTACCATTCCTTACCACCCTTAACTCTCTTGGTGCCAGGCGGTAGTGCGAGCATCCGCCCTTTAAATTGCCAGAGCCGATCTGGTCGGCCGTTAACAATCCAGTCGGAAGTTGCCAGAGCCGATTACATCGGCCGGCTTAAAATTCTGTGATATACAAAATTTTGAGGCAACCTATAGTGACGTGCATACTTTTGTTACAATCTGTAGTAAAGGGGCTACAGGTTATTGTGCGCCTGGCCTTGCTTTGGCAGTTCTAAGAGGGTGTTATACCTTTCACAAGAGTCGTTTCCTGTGTTTACAAATACCGCTAACCGGTCAGTAAGAGATTGCTCCTTGCAGTGAGTGGATTTGTGAAAGGAAAATGGTATGTTGTTCACGTGATAATATTTCAGCAGGTATTGATGACAATAAATTAATGCAGTATTTAGAACAGTGCGAAGTTAACACGGATGATTTATCGGATAGCGATAGGGAATTTAGTTAAGAGAGTAGCGACGAAATTATACCGGACACGTACGCGGAATCACCGCAGTTAGAGAAGAGGCGTTTAATTGTGTCTAACAGCACTAAAGCTACTCTGAATATAGTGGTAGATGAAACTAGTGATAACGAATATGATGATGATGATGTCTCTGGAGAACATTTTGTGGAAATTTGTCCCAATCAACCCGACAACATTCCTCAACCTCCTGTGTCCTTCAAGGAAGTTCTTGGATCTAAACATGCTCTACCGTCTGATTCTCCGCCCATATCACACTTCAATTTACTTTTCACTTACTCTCTGCTAAACCTTATAGTCACATATAGTCCTCTATCATTACCTAAATGCCGATCTCCACGGGCCAAGTGTAGCGTGCCTGCCTCTCACCCGGAGGTCATGGGTTCGATTCCCGCCCAGGTCAAGAATTTTCGCCTGGTCCTGAGGGTTGGTTCGAGTTTCACTCAATCTAAGTGACCCTAAATGATTGCAATTGAGAAGATATCTGAGGGTTAGAGGGCGACCCCGGTCTAGAAAACCAAGAATAATTACTGAGAGGATCCGTCTCACTGACCATGATTCACCTCGTAAACTGCAGGTACCGAACTGAGCAGCGGTCGCTTAGTAGGTCAAAGTAAATCACGGCTTTAGTGCCATACATTTCTTAATTTCATAAATTCTGTTGTATTGTAAAATTATTTTTCTAATATATACTAAACCGAAAACGAGAAACTATTTTTCTGAAAACAAAAAAACTATAATATCAACTACTATTTTTTACTTATTTAATAATTCAGAATTATTTTAATACTGTGTTGTCTGCACGTAGAAAATTTGTTGTCAGTATTTGCCAAACATCGATACATACACGCGAATTTTATCGTTGAGAAAAATTGTCTTGTTTTTATTA
Organism: Anabrus simplex; assembly: GCF_040414725.1. Classification (NCBI taxonomy): domain Eukaryota; kingdom Metazoa; phylum Arthropoda; class Insecta; order Orthoptera; family Tettigoniidae; genus Anabrus; species Anabrus simplex. The sequence continues at coordinate 65,858,569 of NC_090277.1, forward strand.
GTGACATGTGTTTGAATTTTTATTTTTTACGTTTTTATTTTTCTCGTTCAAATTAGTTATTCTATAGAATTGTATTTAGAAATACATTATACATAATTACGTATATTCTTTTGTATCGTAAACTATTTTTTCAAAGTAGATATTGAGAGAGAAAATGCGAAAATATTTTTCTCTTCCTAAAAGTAAACGTTATCGACAACTATAAATCAACAATAAAACGTCTTTGACTCTTTATATCACTCCGAACCAGTTTCTTATTCTACGTAGTCGATATGTAGAAAATTTCATGCCGGTATTTGCTATACACCGGTAGATATACGCGAATTTTAAAATACATGTATTTCCACTGAAAACGGCCTGGCACTTTACAGTAGTAGAGTGGAGGTGGAGCTCTGGCCTCTTCCAGCTGATGGGGAGCGGCCGACCAGATCGGCTCTTGGCTCCAAGAGGGTTGATACAAACCTATTTTCGCATTCCTCAACAATTTCTTTAAACTGTCATTTTAAAAGTTTCATTGTTGTTGGCATATGTAACTAGAATGAATCGTTTTCTTTCGATCCGATAAAAGAAAATAATTCCAGGTATTGAATATCACAGAAACTAATGTTAATAAAAATTTTCTTTGTGATATTCATTTTTATCAACCTTAAATTAGTAAGAATTGGCTCACGAAGTGAAAGAAACATTCAGATTTTTTTGTTGTACAGTGTAATATAGCATGAACGTATGGCATAACGGGATTCATAAATTCTCGGAGATTCAATTCCAAGTCATTACCATGAATAAATGGTATTCCAACAAATGTATCAATTACACGCATCATAAAATATCCACTAAATTTTTTAAACGATTCGGACATATAATTATTATTATTATTAGCAATCTAGAATTTAATTTGCAGAGTTAACTACACTACCATTATTGAGAACAATAACATGCAAGATGCAATATAATTTGAAAATAATGTTCAGAAGAAATAAACAATTGACGAAGCTTAAAGTGACAATAACTTAGGTTTGGGTAATAAAAAAAATCGATTTTCATATCACTGAATGTAATTTGGTGAAAAATGTTAACTCGAGATATGGCCATCTAAGTTAAGGTTAGAAGTAGGGCGTGACATCCATCTTATCAGTTGCTGTTCGGTTGGTGTAATTAGAGCAACAGTCTTGTAGATACCACCGTAAAACACAAACATGTTCACCCTGTAGCAGAGGTGATCAAGCCCATATATAGAGACTGGGATCGAGGCCCTGAATGCTGGGATCCGGAAAGATGCCTCAAAACAAAATTTGTGGGAAATGAAATTCTGACTACAGCTGTCCTGGATAGAGTTGCAGCCTTCAATGATGGAGCAGGTTCGTGGTGCTATGCCACTCCAGAGAGCCTTGATCTGAAATATTGTGACAGCCAAAAGGAAAAGATAACATTTGAGACAGCAAAATGAGAAGAAGATCGATAACGAGGAGCAAAAAAACAAAAAACAAAAAACAAACGAACAGGACTGTTTCGATTGCTTACAATGAACTGGTATTAAATCATGTAGATATTGCTTTAATTGCCATTTCCCACAAATGTCATTTTTATAGATAAGGTACATTTATTTCAGAAACTACTGCATCAATGCACTTGAAATTTTCACGGTATGTTTATAGGTTTATTTCCATTCATTTGACAAAAATAATTGTTGTACACTATTTATACAACTTCATAAAAATAACATGGTTTTTTTCTGCTGTCGGGAATTTCGACATTTAGAAAATTCTACAACGAAATTTTGAAACACTAGAAAAATAATTCTTCGTTGAATATACCTTATAGACCCTTCTCTCTCTCTCTGTGTGCCAAATTTAAACATTCTCGTTCTATAGTTAGCTCATAAAATGTACCTTTCTATAATTATTACGATCTATGACACCAAATATATATAATGTTGGTAAGAATGAAACACGTTCAATTTTAGGCATTAAACTCTTAAAATCTAGTACAGTGACTTTGGTTATCTATGAGTATAAATTGAATAAGTGGTTCTGACCAAAAGATTTTTTAAAAAATGTGAAAATCGATTTTTTCTACCCAAACGTAATTCAGTGCCACCTTAATATCACGAAATGTTGCGATAATTCTCAGCCATGTACTTGCCTTACTAGCAAATATACCCGTGCTTCGCTCCGATATTCTACATTGTATACGGATATCGAAGTAAAGTACTGTACATGCAGTAAGTAATACTTTTTAAAATTGCATATTTCTTAGCGTTACCCAGAAACGGCAGGAGGAGGTTGTCATACGTTGTTTCCAGTGTAAAGTGCGAATTACGGAGTTGTGGTGAAAACGGCAGGCTCACTTCCCTACTGCCATTCACAATCGAGCAGGTAAGTTTTCATTATAAAGGGAGACCCCATTATCTTCCTAGTGGCAAGCGCCCTTTCTTACTTACAGACAGATTAAAGTTGAGAATTTTTTACTATAATAGCAGGCACCTCTCCTACTGCCAGTCAAAACTGAGTTGTGCTGTGATCATTATAATAACGGGGGCCTTTTCTTAATGACAGTCATTTTTAGATGACTAAATTCGTTTACAATGTCGGTACAGTTACACAGTTACACTCCAAATCGAAGAAGAAGCCGGTGATTGGCTGAAAATAAATTACAGAAATTAGGGATTGGCTAGATTCAAAACTGGCGGGAAAAAAGGAAATATTGCCAATCCAAAAATAAATGAACATCAATCAGTAAAAAACTAATGAATACAAAACTTCTTTGAAATATAATTTATTATACCTCGCACCAGGGTGCATGATCATATTTTTTAGTAGTGTAATCTTTGGAAGAATGTCCAAACTTCTTTTTGGATAGCAAACAAAACTAGTAGAAATTCAGTCACCGAGCTCGATGGCTGCAGTCGCTTAAGTGCGGCCAGTATCCAGTATTCGGGAGATAGTGGGTTCGAACCCCACTGTCGGCAGCCCTGAAGATGTTTTCCGTGCTTTCCTATTTTCACACCAGACAAATGCTGGGGCTGTACCTTTATTAAGGCCACGACCGCTTCCTTCCCACTCCTAGCCCTTCCCTGGGTTGCGATCTCTACTTGAAAAGAAACAGTAACGTTAGACACGCCATCTTTAGAAATTGCGTTTCCTGTACTAATAATTACGTCGTATGAGGATGAAATTTTAATCTATATGTCTCACGGGCATGGAAATACTGGGGTATCGGTGTAACACTTTCCATTTCCGCTAGGGTATCTCTATAGAGTAATGGAATTTTCCCGGAATTAGAGTCGGATATTTTTTAATTGATGAATATTCAAACAAGGGAACACAAGAGTGTGCTGTCAGTGGTGGAGATACATCGGATGAAAGCAACGAGTGGCTTTCGGGAGCTCATTTGCAGCAGGCATTCTTTCTTATTATATTAGACATGTTTGCGAAATTAATAACTGGTTTGACAGAAGGCAGTTTGGGTTTAGGAAAGTTTATTCCACTGAAGCTCAGCTTGTAGGATTTCAGATAGAGGAGGCCAAATGGACTGTATTGCGATTGACCTATCTAAGGCATTTGATAGGGTAGATCATGGAAGACTACTGGCAAAAATGAGTGCAATTGGATTAGAAAAAAGACTGACTGAATGGGTGGCTATATTTCTAGACAATAAAAATCAGAGAATTAGAGTAGGCGAAGCTTTATCTGACCCTGTAATAATTAAGAGGGGAATTCCTCAAGGCAGTATTATTGGACCTTTATGTTTTCATAAATTTATAAATGATATGTGTAAAGAAGTGGAATCAGAGATGAGGCTGTTTGCAGATGATGTTATTCTGTACAGAGTAATAAATAAGTTACAAGATTGTGAGCGGCTGCAGGGTGACCTCGATAGTGTTGTGAGATGGACGGTGGGCAATGGTATGATGATAAACGGGGTTAAAAGTCAGGTTGTGGGTTTTACAAATAGGGAAAGTCCTCTCAGTTTTAATTACTTCGTTGATGGGGTGAAAGTTCCTTTTGGGGATCATTGTAAGTATCTACGTGTTAACATAAAAAATACCTTTATTGGGGTAATCACATAAATATGATTGTAAATAAAGGGTACAGATCTCTGCACATGGTTTTGAGGGTATTTAGGGGTTGTCGTAAGGATGTAAAGGAGAGGGCATATAAGTATCTGGTAAGACCCCAACTAGAGTATGGTTCCAGTGTATGGGACCCTCGCCAGGATTACTTGATTCAAGAACTGGAAAAAAAGCAAAGAAAAAAAAGCAGCTCGATTTGTTGTGGGTGATTTCCGACAAAAGAGTAGCGTTACAAAAATGTTGCAAAGTTTGGGCTGGGAAGACTTGGGAGAAAGGAGACGAGCTGCTCGATTAAGTGGTATGTTCCGAGCTGTCAGTGGAGAGATGGCGAGGGAGGACATCAGTAGACGAATAAGTTTGGATGGTGTCTTTAAAAGTAGGAAAGATCACAATATGAAGATAAAGTTGGAATTCGAGAGGACAAATTGGGGCAAATATTCGTTTATAGGAAGGGGAATTAGGGACTGGAATAACTTACCAAGGGAAATGTTCAATAATTTTCCAATTTCTTTGCGATCATTTAGAAAAACGCTAGGAAAACCACAGATAGGGTATCTGCTACCTGGGCGACTGCCCTAAATGCAGATCAGTAGTGATTGATTGGCAATGTTTGATAAACAGGAAGTCAATTCTCAAACTTCTTGTAGAACTTCGACACCTTACTAACTTGGTCGCCCTCGTACCTAAAACACATTTCACAGACAAAGACGCTGTTGGTTTAGGTGCAAATATAGTTGTTTAGTGAGACGCACTCTGAAACTCATTGTAAGGTCACAAAATATTAAATTTAGGAAAGGATGTCGACATTGAATTATTTTTCTATCCCTCTTTCATCTTACGACAAGGGTAGACAGTTTAAGAATCCGTAGATATTTTTGCTATTGATCGAATTACACCTAAAGTTAAACTATTTTTAAACCTTATTATAGAATGTATGCAATATTCATTGTCAAAAATGCACGAGTTTTGTATAAATCTGGTCTTTATTCACAGGTTTATGCCACAGGTTCACACAGTTAGTTTATGCGCGGTTATGGGTATATGACGTGAAAGACTCTGATAGGTCGGCCATTGAGCTGCTGGGCTTTATTACCAATTGAAGGATATAAATGGGAGGCCAGAGCTAATGTTCCTCAGTACAGCTGTCGAATCGCATCGTGTGTCTATCAACCACTAACGCCACACACAATGATGTCGCTGCATTGGGTGAGTCGCTTACTTATTTCTCTGAAACTGATATCAGGCTTGGTCGTGGAGTGGTGGCCATGCACACCAAACTCTCTGATACCGACGTTAGACGGTTCGAGTCCCATTGCTTCACCATCACAATGTTAGTATACAATTTGTAATCCCTAGATTTCGTGTCAAAAGACTGGATTATTTTCATACGGTGTGGGGCCATATGACGCTGTTGACTGTGAAAAATTTCATTCTTGAGCCGTTCGACACGAGTAGGCTACGTGCCGGCATCTTTGTCATACTATCACATATCACGTCATTCAGTAACTTCTCTGGAAGGGGAGACTCATCTCACCTCATACACGACCCCGTACAGGAAGGGGAGCAGGCCTGGTGCATGTCTCTGGGGATGCGGCCCCTACTTCAAAAGACATCACAAACACGCAGCCCACGAAATCTGTTCCCGACGGATCGTGGTAACACTCTGCCAGGGCCACCTTCTCCTTCTGGAAGGACCCGTGCCGCAGTTTCGACCCTACAGCGGTATCCCTCACGCCCATAAGCTGCCAGTTCACGTCCTCTAGGCATGCTGGGTTGCGATCGCTCCCTGAAGAGAGACAGTAACGCTAGACACGCCATCTTTAGGAATGGCGTTTCGTGTACTAACAATTACGTCGTATGAGGTTGAAATTTTAATCTATATGTCTCACGGGCATGGAAATACTGGGGTATCGGTGTAATACTTTCCATTTCCGCTAGTGTATCTCTATTGAGTAATGGAATTTTCCTGGAATTTGAGTGAGATATCTTGTGAATGATGAATATTCAAACAAGGGAACACAAGAGTGTGCTGTCAGTGGTGGAGATACATCGGATGAAAGCAATGAGTGGCTTTCAGGAGCTCATTTACAGCAGACACCAACCTACACAGTTACATTCCTGGTAATTGCCGTCCCTCCACACGTTATTAATAGTACATTATTCTGTGCATGTAGTAATGGTTCTCCTCCCGTCTCTTCGGACGCTCAGTCTACCGCAATAATTAGGATCACACTGGACACCGTCCTAGTGCCGTACCCGTCATCGGACGTTGGCGATCTTAGGCTTGTTCTTGTCTGTTCCCCAGTCAAGACGTGTGGGGTTCCCATGATCCCTCCTCCCTCGATCTCCCGTTGTATAATTAATAGGAGGAGGGCGTCCCATGATATGTGCACAGTGGGAGAGCTTGTTGATCTTAGGAGCCCTGCACAATTCTAACTCCTCTACCCAGCAAACCACGGGAGACCCACATTTCAAATGCTCCTAATCTTTCCTCACAGTCCAGAACACTGCTCCGAACGCCACAATGCGGGACAGACAGCACCGTGCTATCCTGCACCTGCTCCCAGCGCTCGTCTATCCTCTGTATCGGAGCTCCATTGACCACAATAATGTATTACGTCTTCTTTAAGCTCACGTTTAGACGAAGGTTTCCACATGTTTCCACCACTTTCGACAAGACCTGCTGCATGTCGTCAGTCAATTTCTACAGCATTCCTTCATCAAAGAATATGCGTACAAAGTGTGGTAGGAGGCCACGGTGATGGTGCTTAGGTCATAACACTTTAAAGACTATTCCTGACAATTTTCATGTATAGAGTTAGTATGTTCATCTCTCCACTGACAGCTAGTTTCCAATGTTTTCATAACACTACTAATTGTCGGACTCGACCCAGAGCAAATCGCGCCCTCCTGTGTTATTGTTGAGTCAAGTAATCCTGGCGAGTCGCGTATACGCTGAATGGGTCTTACCAGTGACCTATGCGCCTCTGTTTTACATCCTTGCTGCGACCCCTAAGTACTGAACTTGTGGTGATCCACATGCGCTACTTTCACAACACGGTAATTAATATACAAGAAAACAGCGGGATCAGAATATGAGCAGACAATGCTTTCTGAAATGTAGACAGTCACACGCTGTTTCGCCCTGTTAATTGGCCTTACATCCGTAAAGAGCGCTGCAGTCGCTTTGTCCTTGCTTGAACCCTGCTAGTTGGTCCCCTTCCTAAACACAAATTTAATTCTATCAGACCAGTTTGAATTTTGAAATTGAAATTGTGTGCAAGATAACCGTAAAGAATGCTTTCCTCAGCTTCTGTTCATCACATGTCAAGCTGACTGGCCCATAGCTATTCTCTTTATGTTTATCACCTAATCCTTTGTACACTGGGGACTCTGTAGAAACTCTGAATTAATTTGGTATAACTCCTTCATGCAAACAGTCAAGTAATGCTCCAAGATAAATAGGTAGTTATGGCCAACTTTGACACATTTACAGAAGATGTATCGTAGAATACTAGAGGAAAAGTTGTAGGTATTACTGGCATTTATGTTCACTGTTTCGAGACTGAGGCCTCGTAAACTTGTCTATGCTGTCACTTGTGTAAAATATCCTGAACCGTCAGATATTCTAGTAGTTTGACTTTCTGGGGCAAGATGTCCCTAGCATCGATTTTGTCCTGCCCCTGTTGATAAAAGCACTTCATCAAGGTGGAAGAAAATTAGTATTTTGAAGTTGGGTAACCTATCGGCAGTAAGTTTTCTTTTAACCATTCAGAAGTTATCAAAAATAATATTATTTTAATTAGCCCATAAAATGATTGAATTGTGTGTGTATCATCTGATGGCGGATTAAGGTGGAAGAGCAGTCTGAACATGAGCTAATTAACAAGGTATGGCACAACATTAAATATGTCAAACTTCTGGGTGTGAAACTCGGGAAGATCTCGATGTTTTTTTTTTTGCTTTACGTCGCACCGACACAGATGTATCTTACGGCGACGATGGGATATGGAAGAGTTAGGAGTTAGAAGGAAGCGGCCGTGGCCTTGATTAAGGTACATCCCCAGCATTTGCCTGGGTGAAAATGGGGAACCACGGAAAACCATCTTCAGGGCTGCCGACAGTGGGGCTCGAACCATTACTGGATAGTGGCCGCACTTAAGCGACTGCAGCTATCGAATTCGGTTTTCGAAGTTTTAGTAAGCATGTAACTGTCAGGGTGTCCGTATTTCTCTAAAATTCATGTAGGCCTTACCCTCTTTCCTTAATTCAGAGAACGTAACCACGTAATAAGTAATGATGTGGGTAATACACTCCTTCTGCGTTAAGGGTCTGTGATTCAGACAATTGTGAATAACGTACGCTACTGCCCCAACAGAGCGCGTATTGTAAATAATTGTGAACTAGAATCGAGGGTTCGAGTCTTGTCTGATGTAAAACTAGAAGCTACAGCTGCTTCCAATTCTGTGTATTTTTGTAAACCCAAATATAAAGTGAACTTCGGTGTTCGAGGCCGGACCTAGGTAATGTCCTCTGGAAGCTGCGACTTCTCCTCGTGAAGAATGTGTTTTCGATTTGTAAAGGCCTATGGGTCATCAGACTGTGATAGAGCGGAATATTCGGAATAGACTGTTTTAGCAAACATTGCTTGCGCACCCATTACCCGTCACGCAATCTGCTACGTGGAAATAACTACAATCCATGCTCAGTGAGAATACAGGACGAGTTCTCCGTGCAAGCCACTCCTACCTAATTACTTGGACTAGACGGGGCTGAAAACGTACTGTCCATAGTTTTCAAGGCTCCGTTTTGGAAATATAGGCCAAGACAGGGAAGACATGTGGCAAGGGATGTGAAATGGTCAGATCATTTAACAAAGAAATTAAGGCCTTAAATTAATAATAAGAATGTTATTTGTTTAACGTACCACTAACTACTTTTTAAGGTCTTCAGGGACGCCGAGGTGCCGGAATTTAGTCCCCCAGGAGTTCTTTTTACGTGCCAGTAAATCTTTCGACACGGGGTTGTCGTATTTGAGCACCTTCAAATACCAGCGGACTGAGCCAGGATCGAACCTGCCAAGTTGGGGTTAGAAGGCCAGCGCCTTAACAGTCTGAGCCACTCAGCCCGGCGAGGCCTCAAATTAGCATGTAATGATTCAACATAAGATTTCATAACTTTCCAGTATAGCTGTTTAAAAGTTCGGTTACTTTAGGACACAAATAACTACTGAAGTATTTGCTAGCTACGCTGGTGTTTACTGTTCCGGGGTATTTGGGGATCGTAGAGGTGAAAGAAGGTGCCGGGTGAATGGGTCTAACTACAATATCAAAGTTAATTTAAAACTTTAACAAAGGTTATATTTCTTTAGAATTTAAAAAATCAACAAATAACAATACAACAGGTACAATTAGCAATTTTGGAACAAGTCAATGAAAATACAATATTGGTGAATTCGACAGGTCCTGGGCTTCGAACCCCTCGCTTTACAATGCTTCAGCTCCAAGCTCAAATTTACATGTTAAAGAAGACCACTTTAATAAAGAGCAGAAATCCCCTAATTCAAAGAGCACTTGCTGTTAAATTTGCAATATCTAGCCTCCCAGAGGCATACTTTACAATTACAAAATTTGAGAAAGAGCTAATAGGCTCTCCGTTTCCTTTCAGCCTCCTCGAGGCAATATCAGAAATCGTACACTCTCTGGCCTTCCATGGCCCAACTTACAATGTGAAACAGCGGTATCTTGTACCCAACCTACAGGGCCTTTGCGGAAAAGAACAGGTTAAGTAAAATGGCCCAAAACACAAACTGAATGGAGGCGTTCAGTGCTCCAAGATAGTGAAAACTTAAAAACCTAAGGTGCACTAGGCCGGTGAAACAGGGACTATTCCCAAACTACTGAGGTGACTCGTATAAGGGTAAACTAATATATTACGGAAAGGAAGAAGAACAGTTACAAACGTAGTCACCTCAGTCCAAGATGAAGGGGAGCTCGAGAGGGTACTTCACTCTCTATCCCCGATTTACAGTTAAAGATTTTATGACGTTTTTACATTAGCCGTCAGAAGTTACATTTTCAGAAAAGTATGTTACATAGTTGATGATTCGGACCTTTCTCTCTGGTTAAACTGCGGAGCTAGCAAGAAAGAAAGAAAGAAAGAAAGATGTTGTGTGGCCATTACCTTGTAGAAGCTCTAGCAGCTGACGAAGAGGCCTCGCGCCTCCTGCTTGACACACACACTCCCGATCAATTGGCCAAGAGACGTGGAAATCCGCAGTTTATAAGCCCTCGGGGAAAGTTCGAGACCATTCAAGATTAAACTAGCCACACCCTCTCATTTTATTAGGTAATTTAAAAGTTGCATACAAAATCGGAGAAGAAGGCTGTGATAGGTTGAAAATTAATTACAGAAATTTGGAATTGGCTAGATTCAAAACTGGCGGAAAGAAAGGATAAATGTTGCCAACCCAAAATAAATGAATATCAATTAGTAAAAATCTTATGAATACAAAACTTCTTTAAATCAAAAGTTCTTTCACTTCGCACCAGGGTGTATGATCATAGTTTTTAGTAGTGACATCTATGGAAGAATGTATAAACTTCTTGATGAATGGCAAACAAAACAAGTAGAAATATAGTCAGTTCAGGAAACTTCACAATAACAAAATTATATCATATTTTAGTGATGGCATCTTCTGAGTAAATTTATAAGCTGGTCTAGTTCCAATTTCACACTTTCACTAGTCGAGGAGTTCTTTTAGGCGCTAGATTTAAATGCGCGGCGTTGGGATGTACCTCCCGGTTCATTTACATTTTCATGTTCACCGCTATTCCGACGTAGATTTTTTAGCGAATAATACAAACATATATTATTACGGTCTAATCTTTTCATGGAGATCTATCTGTCGATACTAAGTCTCTGAGGTTTTATGACTTGCAGACGATCACTGAAGACACTATTAGCAACACTACTGCACGTTACAAGAATTATCACATACCTTAGCGATCGGTAATCACAGCCAGCAGGAATATCTGTTATTCATGCTGAGGCCTGTGTTTTGCCCTTTCACCGTCTGGTCCCGATGTCCTGCCTCTCCGCAGTAGCTGCAGTGGGGGAGGGTGTCGAATCCACTTCTTTGGGGAGAATTTTCTCGGAGTTGGTGCTTTTCTCTTCTGAGCCTTACTTGTACTTTTAGGCGTTGCACTTTTTGAAGGAGAAGATGATGATGGTGTGATTATTGGCAGAGGAGGAGAAACAGAAGCCGGCTCCATAAGATTAACACTTGAGATGATTGGTGGTGGCGTTGCTGGAGCAGTGAAAAATGTTACGCGGGACATAGTATACCTCTCTTATGTTCTGATACCAAATGAGATACGTCTGTCTATGGATGCTAAGTCCTTGAGGTTTGATGACTTGCGGAAATCAGGCGGCGATTCTTCCGGAAGGATGATGTAGAGTACTTCATCAAAAACTATGCATTTCTCTGTCAGCACTTCACCAGGGAGCTCTTTCGTATACATGAAGTGATGTATGTGGGTTATTTATGCAATGTCTTCCATTCCAGCGTGGAACTTGTTTTCTCACTCATAAGTAGGAACTGTTACATTTCTGGATTCTGTGCCATAGCGACAGGAATAATATAGCTAGAAATCTGACAACTAATACGGGTGACAACAGTTACATCTTCAACAACTGCACTTTATTTCGGAATGCTCTCTTGAAGCATCCAAAATACAAATCAGGATGAAAGTTCCTGGGTCCCACTGGCAAAAATTAAATTTTGCAACTGCTGGTCTTCCTGCCCTAACTCTCCATATGAGGTATCTCATTAAGGCGTTATTATTTTGCCCGACACAGTTATCAGCATGGAGTTCTAAATGCTCCTCACCTAATGAAAAAGACATGGCATGACAAGGGATAAGACCCGCAGTACAAGCTTCTGGACAAAACAAATTTGTTAAGTGGTTCACATGCTAGCCTGTAAGAAAGGAAATGGGTCAAACTCGTTGCGGATCGTATGGTGAGTGCACTTGTTGGGCAAAATCAAAAGTATAATGCGTTGAGCCTACAGCTATGTGGCGCAAGAGACAATCAACTCTGATGTTTTCTTTTTTTCCTCCTCATCAGAAATTAACAGTTTTGCTATTACAGTCTGATTTCTTCTACAAGTCATACACACATCAGTCTTTATTTTCTGAACTACTATGTTACTGCAAATTGTACGCCAGATTGAATACCAGGACGAGAGTGATACAGGAATTCTCTCTAATGATTTACAACTGAAGAGTATAATGTGTGAACGTACTTCTTAGTCATGTCTGTTGGGAGAAGCATCAGATCACTTTTCCGCATTGTAGGGGCCTGGCCTGGCATGACAAAGTGCATTTTGTTCACTGAAATTGTTTTACGACCATCAAAAGGAATAGATTTTATCTGAGAAGTCTTTAATACGTTTCGGTGAATTTTGGGCTACAACCTTTCTTTCTTGAATTGTTCCTTTAAATTCTTTATCTACTTAGAGCCACAAGCGAATACAAATTGAAAGAATGGCTGACACACCTGCCCTTTGAAGTGATACATTGTGTAACTATTTTTCCTGTCATATTTTTTCTCTCAGTAGCTGTCGTCATTGGCTGGTTTTGTACTAATGCAGTCATCTCACCTATCATTAATATGTGGTGGTGATTGACATGTTCTCCCCAATTGTAATCCGTTCCTGACATTCTACTCTGGAAGAATGGATGAAGCCACAACACTTGTTTACAAATTCTTTAACCTCCTCCGTACATTTGGAGACTGTTTGAACTTTGGGAACATCATGTATCCTGAAACTCGTCTGTTCAGAAGGTTCACTTTCCTCACCACAATTTTCACTTTCAAAGTCACTCTCAGGAGATTGTTTTAAAGCTTTCATTTGGTGCATCATTAGTCCCTGACACAGTGAGAATTATTACTGCTTACTTTTTAACCGAATATATTTTAATGTTTTAAAAGACTTAAATTCACAACTATACGAATAATAAGGAGAGAGTCACACTACGAAATACACCGGAATACTGCATCGGTATCGGAAATTTTGGGAGAAGACTGGATGTTTATGCCGAGGTAGGCTTTATTCACCATAGGATAAGGTATCCGAGTAATTTTATCTTATGTTCGCGCTGCTAAATGAGCGCGAGGGAGTAAGTTTGTGGAGCCTCGCTTACGATGCGAAGAGTGGTCCCTTTCCTTATCCTCGCACATACATACTTAGAAGTAAGTTCATGAAGCTCTCGTTACGATAATTAACAAATAATCAGGACGAAGTACATTAATCCTGTGCGAATACCTAAAACTGTGGAGGGAAAGAGACGATTACTTTACAAAGGAAAATGTTTTGCGCAGTGCTTTGGTAACTGACCACCAAAGTTTTCAAAGTAGGCTGACGATTTAAGGTAATGTGTTTGTTTGACTGAGGGTGGACAGCGAATGAACCTGAAGTCAGTATTCTGCTCTAAACTACCAAATTTTCCATCATAACCTCCTTCAGGAAGTCATATTCGTCATAGTTAACTTCTGAACTCTGTACTTGTTCCAGATTCTTTTGCCCCTGACACTAGCAGTTTCACTGGCAGGAACATATCAGTATTCATCACCCGTGGATTCGACATTGCACGTTACTGTTCGTGGAGAGAAGGACGCCCATAATAACTGGAAGATAACGGTAACGTATATTCTCAAATACAAAGTTCTGCCCCCGTGTTGGATGGATAAAATTGTGTGTGATTAACTTGGTGTTTTGTATTCAAAATATGTGCATGTGCCACTCAAATTGAAGCCAACTTTGAAACCACAGCAATACAGTTCGCGGAAATAATCTAATAGGTACGTGATATCAAAATGTATCAAACCCAGACCTGCTTTTCGTGTGCTAACCACTGACTACTTTAGTAAGGGACAACGAATTGCAGTGAAGTAGCACATTGCAGAAGTAATTACTCACATTTCTTGTGTAACTGAAGGAACAAACGTGCATTTAAAATTATATCTGCCCTGTACCTAATCTGTTTGAACGAAGTCAAGCGTCCTGCTAGTTAGCGATCTCGTCACGGGATGCGCTAGAAATTAGTAGTTATAGTTCACAGACACTGTGACATTTCACACAGGTTGCCTTTGTGACAAACAGCATATGTTTAATTTGTTAAACAATATCGGTACTACAGAAATTGTGGAGATATGCAAAATAGATGAGGGAGAAACTAGTACTTTCCTTTAGCAAATCATTCAAGGAACATCCGTGTGGCTGGAAATACCTCCCCGCTTTAAAGTCTCACAGTGCAGATGGAATCCTTGAGAAGAAACTGTAACGTGAAACACATCCGACCTGTGTATTTCCGTTCTATCGTACATTCTTTGGTGCGCCTGTTTAATTTGTGCATTCTACAATTATTTAAAAGTGTGATATGTAATTATTGCGCCGTGGCTGAGATGAACGCTATTGGTCCCTTGGAAATCAGTACTGGCGCGCATGCGCTGTATGTTCCTCCCTGCACTAGAGTTCTGTCTGGATGTGTGCACGTTCGGCGGAATGGAGGAAAACCTAACCGATATTTAAGGCAAAGCCTTAATTTCTAAATGTTGGAAATTATTTTATTTTCTTCGTTTTCCTTCCGTGTGCATAGTAGTGGCGTGGGTTATTATTTGCTTACGTCTGTGTGCCGGTCTTCAACTGAGTGCTAGGTGAAGGTTTAGATTACTTTGCTAATATTCATACAGGCTGATGTAAGTAGTGTCAAATGTTTTAAATATTTGGAACTGGAATTGTACTATCGGTTTGGTTTATTCAAGAAAATATTACCTTAATCGCCCCATATGTGCATCATGCCATTTACGATGCCACCTCACATTAAATTGCATAACCACGATTTTGCCCTCTGTTAAATTTAATGTTAATGTGCAATTTGAATCATACAATCTAATATAATTACTATTATTTTTATTATCTGTATCATGGCGGTTGGTAGAGAGTTGAAAATTGATTCTCCTAACTGTTAAATTTTCTTTTCTTAAGCGCTCACCAGAACAATTCACATCCCTGTTTTCTCTCTTCTTGATTGTGTACTCTGTAGCCTTGCGTGTAGCAGCATTACAGTTCGTGCGTGACTTTGTTCTGTAGTTTTGCTGGAACGCTCATATTTTCCATTAAAATTTTATGGTCGTATGGGGAATATTTAAGTAGGCTATGATATTTAAAAATTTTATTTTATTATAAAGCATAACTGGCTTACATTAATTTCAATTCTGGACGCACTGTGCGTTGCAGAAGTAATGTGGCCCTGTTATCGTGTTTATTACAATTATTGCAATTGTAATGTGAGCTTTGATTACGTTGAAACAAATTTCAAATTCATTTATGTAGATTTATTTGATCCAATTAACTTAAATTCAGTTATCAGGAGGAAACAATTGTTGCAGGCCAGTATTTCATATTTACTTAAGAATTCTTTCGGTTATCCAAAAATTAGTATTTTCTTTAACCTTTGTTAAAATGGATGACCTATTCAAATTCTTCCAGTTTCAAGTCATTGTAAGTTAAATATATTTCTGTTTCCGCCTTAAGAAAGTCTCGTAGCATTAGTGACTTGTGAAGTGTAAATTTTTATTTGACACTGGCCTTTTACCTCTAAATAATTTAAAGGCACCTTCCATATTTTGATTATGCAGCTTACTGCACCTAAGGTAACTAACATTTGTTTCCTGTTCTTGTATTTGATTGTTTGGACAGTGTTGGTTTTGAGTGTCCTCGGGACGTTGCAGTAAGTTGCTACAACATAGTAGTAAGCTGCATTTATACTTCGTAGACTCCGTAACATTTCACACAGGTTGTCTTTGTGGCAAGCAGCCTATGCTAGGCCCGCATAGAATTTGTTAAACAATATTCATACTACACTGGTTGTGGAGACATGGAAAATGCATCAAGGAGAAACTAGTCGTTTCCTTTAACAAAGAAACATCCGTCTGGCTGGGAACACCTCCCTGGATACGCTCCCTGCTTTACCGTAAACCCTCCTAGGTGTTCTCAGCTCAGATAGAATACTTGAGAAGAAAGAACTCGGTGGATATCGGGATGCCACTTTCCTGAGATTCAAGAAGAGGTCCACATAGGTTATATCCACTGCTAAACTGAGTGGAGGCGTAAGGAGTATTAAAGCCTAGCGTTACCTACTGCTAACTGCATGGAGCAGTAACTAGTAGTCCAGTCAGGTCATACCTACTGCTACACTGCACGGAGCAGTAACAAGTAGTCCAGTCAGGTCATACTTACTGCTACACTGCATGGAGCAGTAAAAAGTAGTCCAGTCAGGTTATACCTACTGCTAACTGCATGGAACAATAACAAGTAGTCCAGTCAGGTCATACCTACTGCTACACTGCATGGAGCAGTAACAAGTAGTCCAGCAAGGACATATCTACTGCTAAACAGCCTGGGGCTGTAAGAAGTAGTACAGCCTTGTGATATCGACTGCTAAACTGCCAGGAGCCGCACGGAGTAGTCCAGCCTGGCGCTTTCTGGTGCTAAATTTTCTTGAGCCATAAGAAGTATTACAAACATGTTATATCTACTGCTAAACTGCTTGGGGCCGTAGGAAGGAGTCCAGTCAGGACATATCTACTGGTAAACTGCCTAGGGCCGTAAGAAGTAGTACAGCCATTTGTTATCAAATGCTAGACTGCCAGGAGGCGCAAAAAATAGTCCAGCTTGGCGATATCTACTGCTAAGTTGCATGGAGCCGTAGGAAGTAGTCCAGCCTTGCGATATCTACTGCTAAGTTTCCTGGAGCCGTAAGAAGTAGTCCAGCCTGGCGATATCTACTGCTAAAATGCCTGGAGCCGTAAGAAGTAGTCCAGCCTGGTGATATCTACTGTTAAAATGCCTGGAGCCGTAGGAAGTAGTCCAGCCTGGCGATATCTACTGCTATATTGTCGGGAGCCATAAGAAGTAGTCGAGCAAGGACATGTCAAGTGCTAAACTGCCTGGAACCGCAATAAATGATAAAGCTTGAACATGTCTACTGCTAAACTGCCTGGGACCGCAAGAAGGGGTAAAGCCTGAACATGTCTACTGCTAAATTGCATGGAGCCGTAAGAAGTAGTCCAGTCAGGACATACCTACTGCAAACTGCATGGAGCAATAACAAGTAGTCCAGCAAGGACATGTCTACTGCTAAACTGCACGGAGCCGTAAGAAGTAGTCCAGTCAGGACATAGCTACTGCTATCTGCATGGAGCAATAACAAGTAGTCCAGCAAGGACATTCTACTGCTAAACTGGCTGGAGGCGTAGGAAGTAGTACAGCCATGTGATATCTACTGCTACATTGCCTGGAGCCGTAGGAAATAGTCCAGCCTGGCGATACCTACTGCTAAACTGCTGGGGCCATAAGAAGTAGAACAGCCATGTGATATCTACTGCTACATTCTCTGGTGCCGTAAGCAGTAGAACAGCCATGTGATATGTGCTGCTAAACTGCTGGGGCCATTAGAAGTAGAACAGCCATGTGATATCTACTGCTACATTGTCTGGTGCCGTAAGCAGTAGAACAGCCATGTGATATGTGCTGCTAAACTGCTGGGGCCATTAGAAGTAGAACAGCCATGTGATATCTACTGCTACATTGTCTGGTGCCGTAAGCAGTAGTACAGCCATGTGATATGTGCTGCTAAACTGCCTGGAGGCGTAAGAAGTAGTCCAGTAAGGACACACCTTCTGCTACACTGCATGGAGCTGTAACAAGTAGTCCAGCAAGAATATATCTACTGCTAAACTGCCTGGGGCCGTAGGAATTAGTACAGCCATGTTGATATCTACTGCTAAACTGCCTGGACCCGTAAGAAGTAGTACGGCCATGTGATAGCTACTGCTACACTGCCTGGAGCCGCAAGAAGTAGTACACACCATGTGATAGCTACTGCTACACTGCCTGGAGCCGCAAGAAGTAGTACAGCCATGTGATAGCTACTGCTACACTGCCTGGAGCCGCAAGAAGTAGTACAGCCATGTGATAGCTACTGCTACACTGCCTGGAGCCACAAGAAGTAGTACAGCCATGTGATAGCTACTGCTACAGTGCCTGGAGCAGTAGGATGTAGCCCAGCGTGAACGTATCTACTGCTACATTGCTTGGAGCCCAGCCTGAACGTATCTACTGCTACACTACCTGGAAATGAGCCTTCTTCTATAGTACTGCATTTCCCCAAGTGATCTCTCAAGCTCTCCCTGATTTTCACTGTAATTGGCTGTTGATTTCCTCCACCACTGGTATTACTTGTGGTCAGCAGATGTTGATAACTTTCAGTTCGTCGTCAATCTTGTTCTTTAATATTTGAAAGCAAATTCCTAAACACAGTTACGTAGTTTCTTTACCTGGGTATTACGGTCACTGAAGCCGGACATGGAAAACACCAGAATCCCCGTTTAATAAACAAATGGCTTGATTGACGTGTTGTCCCTTTTTACAGCAAGGGAATGATGTGCAGAGAGACGGACATTCCTTCACTTTTAGCACACACGAACAATAGACCTGCCATTTTCAATGTCATATCTAAGAATATGGAACTAACAGCATTGTTACCCGTAAGTTGCCACTATATGGTATGGCGAAAAGTCCAATAAAGCAGCAATAACCTTGTGACGTGCGAGTGAGTAAACACAAGTGTCAGTGTGAGGAGGACCAGCTCACAGTGAACCTAACTTTCTACGTCTAAAGTTTTCGAAATTTGTTACAGGTTGACACGCGACGAATTACTTCGCCCGATAACCAGTATGAGTTAGACGTCAATGTGTTCCAGAAAATGTCGTATCTTAACTCAAGTGACATTCGGCACATGGTTTTGTTGACGTCGGTACATCCACCAGTACACGGTAAGAATAGAACTCTTTTCACAGTTGGTATTCCAGTGCGTGTCTCCTCCGTGTGCAGGTAACAGCAGTAAGAGAAACGACCGACGCCTCTAGAGCAGGCAATCCTAGAGTTTCAGGTGATACAAGACTAGGAAATGTACTCACCAAGGAAGTAGGGGAATTTGGGTAGCTAGGAAGTAACATAACCAATGGCAGAAGAAACTAGCAGAACATTTATCGAAGAACAACATTTGCTAAAGGAAGCCTTCTTGTAAACGAACGTTCTCTCACCATAAATATACAATTCGGACAGTCGTTTGTGGAACATATGTCTGGATCGTGAGACTGCATGAGATAGAAACATGCTTATCAGAGAAAGGGAATAGAGGTCTTTGAAATGTGGTTTTACGGAAGAAGGCCTAAGGTAAGCAGTGGAAACTCGTGTCATTGCCTCGAGGTTGAGCAGTTCTTTCCAGTAGCACCCCCAATGAATGTGAGCGTATTTAGCTATATACCTGCAGTCCTGCCAAATTCGTGTGGAAAATGTGTGGGCCCACTTGCATTGCGCTAACCGTTACAGTTCGTAGCTTAAGGGGAGATAGCACGAAGGAAGAGCGGGTGACAAGGGAAGGAGAACAGCAGCAAAATACAAGGTGCGGTGGGAGGGGAAGCTCCGAAAAACAGGTACGCTAAGGGCAAAGGGATCAAGTGAAGTATCCGTGAGTCAGCGCTCGTAAAATACAGATGGAAATAGGGGGAAATGAAAGTGTTAGAGGAAGGTGGGAGATAAGTGGAAGGAGGTACGTTCAGTAGAGGATAGGAAGAAGGCCTAGAAAAGGGCCACGAGAAGGAGAAAACGGAGGAGGAAGTAGGATCTGTAATCATCATGGAAGACTAGGGAGACTAATAGGGAAAAGGATCTAATGAGGTGGATGGGGTCGAGGATCTGGTCATTGAGGACTCCATAGGTAGGCTCTGGGAGAAAGTGCGTGCAGGAAAGGGAACCCAGGTATACCAGAGGATAGGAAGAGGGCGTGGAACAGGGCCACGAGAAGGAGAAAACGGAGGAGAAAGTAGGATCTGTAATCATCAGGGGAGACTAATAGGGAAAAGAATCTAATGAGGTGGATGAGGTCGAAGATCTGGTCATTGAGGACTCTATAGATAGGCTCGGGGAGAAAGTGCGTGGAGGAAAGGGAACCAAGGAGTTGAGGAAAGAGGAGGGTATAGATTGTGTGGTATCGGTTCGAACAACGTATGGCAAGCAGGAATAACTACCAACATAGTATGGGATCTTGTTATGCAGTTGAAGGGAGAGGAGAGTATGATCATTGGGATACTCAGTGGAGGGGTACTAAGGAGTAGGTACGTGTGAGTCTTTTAGTGCGTGTGTATGTATAGCTTAGGGGTGAGATATAGGAGCGGAGGTGTGAGTACAGCGACAGGAAAAGGTTGTAATGAAGTAATTCAGTATTTACCAGATGTTATATAAGGGGTTGAATCATGGCTAAAGAGTGACATAATGATACGCAAATTCCTTCCGGAACTGGAGTGTTTATTGTAGAGATAGGATGGGGAGTATTTGTACGAATGAAAGAAGAATGTGTTAGCTAATAAAGAGTTAAAGGTGACAAATATGAAGTTCAAGAGATCAATCAATCAATCAATACTGATCAGCATTTAGGGCAGTCGCCCAGGTGGCAGATTCCCTATCTGTTGTTTTCCTAGTCTTTTCTTAAAGGATTGCAATTATATTGGAAATTTATCGAACATCTCCTTTGGTGAGTTATTCCAATCGCTAACTTTTGGGGTGTACAGACATGAATAAATTGATGCAGACGTGAAATATTTAATCATATAATCAGGGATGTAGGCTACTTCACAGAAAATAATGTGATTGTAGTGATTGTTCTAAATTAATAAACTGTTAACTCGGAAGGTGATGCGAATGGCAGAAATTTAAATTAATCTGGGACGAAGAGGTGGATCAGAAAGTATTTTGAGAAGATACGATGAAAGGCGGTATAGATGATCACGAAACTCTTTTAGACGTAGCTAGGAACAAATGCGATAAAACAAGGTTATAAAAGTCAAAGAGTAAATTGATCGGTATTAACGAATAGATTGGATTGGTAAAAGTTCATATGGTTATGGGGAATTAAGGTGGTGTTTTAAGAGGAAGTACAACCTTTACTTACAACAACCAGTAGGAAGATGGAAGACTCGCTTATACCGTCAGGGTCGGAAAAGAACAAGTGGTAACCCGGTCATTCGCCTCTTAGAAATGCAAGGGATACCGTTTGTGTATTGTACTGTCCACTCGGCCACGAGTGACAGATTTGATATTAGAAATGACGTAGAACGTCAATAGTTTGGTGTTGTGAACACGGAGAACTGCGAGAAGGTCAGTACGTAGAGTAGGGAGTCATGTACGTTGTGGCCCTTACATTCCTTTGTGGTTCGACCAAAGGAGACCTGCAGAGAACAAACTGACTCTAGAACTCTGAGATTAATTAAACGTTTTGAATAAGATTTATGATTTTCTTCCACTTTAAGCTGACTCTGACGTCGAGGAAGACTTAATATGGTACTCGGGCTTCGGAGTCTCCCTAAGAAACACGTGGTGCTGGGAGAGCTCACTGCTCGGTGAATGCTGGGATTGTACCTATTTGTCTTCCCTCTCCAAGCGACAGTTCATACGTTCTTGGGCTCACTACTGCAGGAGAGGAGGAGCAGGCCACATGTTGCTAAATGTGTTCCAAACACGTGACTCTCCGAAAGTTTCGAATGAAGACTTCGAGCACACGTCACCACCCGGGAACCAGCTGGTTAAAATGTGCATGTCCTTTTAGTTACAGATATTTCCTCAGCTCAGAACTCTCAAACTTATGTTCCCCTTGTCTTCCAGGTCAGACCGAAAATAAAATCTTCGGCATAACATTTGTAACTTACTTACTTGGCATCAGCTCTAAGAGAGACGATTTAGATCTTGCTGTAAAACCAAGGTTACTTCCGGTAAAACTGGCACCGCAATTTAGGTCCTGTGTGAAAGGGAACTACGATGTAATATGCCCGTTGATATATAACTCTGCTTCGAAAATACAGTAACATCAACTGTAAATATCTTTATTTGTCATCATTCTGGGTTTTAAGCTTGTAATTCTGTGTAAAAGGAACTGCGCACTTTGAAGAATGATAAATCAAACGAAATGGACCCTTCTGGAGCAATATTATCATAACGAGTAATGTTTCCACAAGTCTTTACACGAAAGAGAGAAACACATACATTTTCCAATTCTTGGTGTAGAGCTCTTTTCAAACATATCCATTTTTTGAAGTAGACATTGTCGGTGACCGTGAAATAATTCTGTACGGATTTTATGTACACAGATTCTGATAGATTTTCAGGATTATTGCTTATCAGAAATTAACTATTTCCTGTGTATTTTTGTTTTTGGTACCTCGACGTCTCAAGAAGTGGAGCCGGTCACAATTTCCACGACTACACCAGCTACAAGTACTACTCAAAAACCGAAGACATGTCCTCATCCAGGTGAGTTAAGCAGATTATCAGCGAAGAGTGTACGAGAGACCAGCATACCTGTGTCCCTTGGAGATATGCATCTAGAGGAATATTCATTTATGGCTGTCATATTAGAAAAGGAACCACCCTTTCTGTCAAGAAACGTTCTAAGTATAGGTACTTTACGGCCGAAACAGGTTCCAAGGAGGATCTTCAAAAGACAGAAGTATTCAGTCAGCAGTATGTAAAGATTGTTGGTTACAAGGATAATGTCCAGATAGAGGAGGAGACTAATACTAAAGAAGTATTGACATTTACAGCAAGATACGTTAGTTAAAAACTATAAAAGCGGCTGGAATTGATAAGGTTTCGGGGGATATTTTAAAGACGATGCGTTGGGATATAATACCATATCTGAAGCATGTATTTGATTATTGTTTCCAGGAAGGAACTTTACCAAATGAATGGAGAGTTGCTATAGTAGCCCCTGTATATAAAGGAACGGCTGATAGACATAAAACTGAAAATTATAGGCCAGTCAGTTTGACATGCATTGTATGTAAGCTTTGGGAAAGCATTGTTTCTGATTATATAAGACATGTTAGCAAAATTAATAACTGGTTTGATAGAAGGCAGTTCGGGTTTAGGAAATGTTATTCCACTGAAGCCCAACTTGTAGGATTCCAGCCAGATATAGCAGATATCCTGGATTCAGGAGGTCAAATTGACTGCATCGCGATTGACCTGTCCAAGGTATTTGATAGGGTAGATCATGGGAGACTACTGGCAAAAATGAGTGCCATTGGACTTGACAAAAGAGTGACTGAATGTGTTGCTGTATTCCTAGAAAATATAAATCAGGGAATTAGAGTAGGCGAATTTTTATTTGATCCTGTAATAAATAAGAGGGGAATTCCTCAATGCAGTATTATTACACCTTTACATTTTCTTATATATAGGTAAAGGATATGCGTGAAAGAGTGGATCAGAGATAAGGCTTTTCGCACATGATGTTATTCCGTACAGAGTAATAGATAAGTTACAATATTGTGAGCAACTGCAAAATGACCTCGATAATGTTGTGAGATGGACGGCGGGCAATGGTATGATGATAAACGGGGATAAATGTCAGGTTGTGAGTTTCACAAATAGGAAAAGTCCTCTCAGTTTTATTTACTGCGTTGATGGGTTGAACGTTCCTTTCGGGATCATTGTAAGTACCTAGGTATTAATATAAGGAAAGATCTTCATTGGGGTAATCACATAAATGGAATTGTAAATAAAGGGTACAGATCTCTGCACTTGCTCTTGAGGGTGTTTAGGGGTTGCAGTAAGGATGTAAAGGAGAGGGCATATACGTCTCTGGTAAGACCCCAACTAGAGTATGGTCCCAGTGTATGGGTTCCACACCAGGATTACTTGATTCAGAAACTGGAAAAAATCCAAAGAAAAGCAGCTCGATTTGTTCTGGGTGATTTCCGACAAAAGAGTAGCGTTACAAAAATGTTGCAAAGTTAGGACTGGAAAGTCTTGGGAGAAAGGAGACGAGCTGCTCGACTAAGTGGTATGTTCCGAGGTGTCAGTGGAGAGATGGCGTGGGAGGACATCAGTAGATGGTGTTGTCTTTAAAAGTATAAATGATCACAATATGAAGATAAAGCTCGAATTAAGGAGGGCAATTTGTTGAAAATATCCGTTTCTAGAAAGGGGAATTACGGATTGGAATGTTTTACCAAGCGATATTTTCAATACATTTTCCAATTTATTTGCAATCATTTAAGAAAAGGCTAGGAAAACAACAGATACGGAATCAGCCACCTGGGCGACTGCCCTACATGCAGAACAGTAGTGATTGATTGATTGATTGAATTCCTACATATGAATAAATTTCCCTCCATGGGAAGAGTAAATGGAGAGAATTTTAATCACAGACAAATCTTAAGTTGGCCTTCCGTATCACTTATAAAGAAGTATTTTCGGCCGTTTCCCACTCAAGCGAGGGATCAGAAATAACTAGGAAAGTAACGTAGACAGTTTCACATGATGTATATGTCACGAGGCAAGAACTTCCCACATCACAAATGTTTCACAGATGTAATGCTCATCGTGTAGTTTCTACGGTTAAGACTGTTTAGGTGCTGCATTCTGCAGAACGAGTGCACTTGTTGTAGGAGAAGAAACGAGAGTGTCTTTGGTCCGAAGTGAATGCGAGGCACCGTGAGTGTTCCATGGCTGAGCGAAGTCCCCTCACGCAAACAACTGTAGGCCGTGGGTTCGACAAACCTCAAGGTGACTGCGTGGCTCCTGAGTTTTCCTCGAGACAAATATCTGGGTGTGAATCTTTAGCAAGGTACCGTTCTTTCCTACTGTGACGTTATCTGAGTTTGTGTCACGTTGTAGGGGAGGAAAGCAACAAGAAACTACTCCAGTGTAAGTACTAGGGATACATACTTGCTTATTTATAGTTTCCAGCTGAAATGCAATGCATCCACAATTTAGCAAGGATCCTGCATGATGAGGGCTCGTCTCACTCCTCAGCTTCTGGATGATGTGAGGAGCCACTAACTCTACGTATTTATTGTACCCGTTCCTCGAACAGCAGATTGCAATGGAACAGAAGGAATTTGCGGCTCAGTTCACGGTGTTGAAATGATGTGACAGTAATGTGAAGTATTAAAATCCTGACCCAAACCCGGACAGAATGCAGTAAAACACTGACGCCGTCACGAAACACCTTGTTGATGAAGTCTCCTTTTTTGTCTGCGCTATCAAGGAAATAAAATATCTGCATTGTTCCTTCTCTAACGTCACCGCGATGTGACATGGACACAGTATCTCATCTCCGTTATTATCCGTAGTGTCGTATCCCCGCCAACAGGTGAGACGCCGAGCGGTGAGTGGAATCACCTGGTGGCTAAAAACACCACCAAAAAAGAAAAGGAATATAAGATGGTAAAGATATAGGCGTTAGGTAAGTTGGTTGTTAAGATTTGAAACTCATATGATTTCATATATATATGTGCGTATATTGACAGATGATGTACAAAGAATATACACGCGCAATTGAAGTCGGTATTTAGTGTGACATACTGCAAGTAGCCGTCCTTAGAACGGCTACTCCAAGTAAATGCAAGTGGACTCTAAAACATTAGAGTACCACAGAAATGCTAAAGCGATTTAAACGGAGTATCGTGGAGTCCCACAGAGATTCCTCAAGCTTTAAGTTGCCAACTACGATAAAACCCAGAAGAACTAGGGCTTATATCGAGAATCGAAGTATGAATGATGAATACCAAATGTTGGCACCACCGTTATAACCTGACGTACTAAGAATTATTCTAAGCAGCGAGACCTCCTGAAGAATAGATCGCGATTTCCTGACTTGAGCGCAAGGCAAGGCTTCCAAAGCGAAGACTAAGCAATAAGAGGCTTGTTCCTTCAATTACAACCATATTTAAAGAAACTAGCAATATGTTATGAGGGTATCCCTCCTCTTAGATAAAGCCTTTCTGGCTTCCTATTGGTTCTACCACCTACCCCATGTTTCGTAACTCGCATTCTCAGTACGTGGCAATTTTTATTGTCATGTACTCGCCTTCTCGCCTTTAACCCTGTCCTCATAACATTCCTCCCCCTTTCTAATACTTGTCATCATAAACATTATTCTCCGTCTCGTACCACTTAATTGGGTGGCCCTTTAAATTTAAGTATGGGATCCTTCAAACCACCCCCTTTCATGCTATCTCCAGACTATAGGTGGTCACTATTGAGATAGCCCGTATCCACTCCTTGCCAGACCTCCTGAACTCACAAGGCTCTGTTTTTATCTTTATTCCTTATGACCCCAACACATGGCTGCTTAGACAGCACGACAATGGACTGAGTTTTCAAGTAATCGCTATGTACTACTTATGCAATGCTACTTGATGGACGTTCGTGTCCCTGGACATGACAGTAGTAAGATCAATTTCTATGTTACGTAATCGATGGAAAGTTGCGATTCCTACTCACATCACATTTTACAGAGAACTTAATTTTAACTCTGATGACTGTTTACATGTGAAGACATGCACCCTATAACAGAACCGTGAATGCTTATGTCCCGCCGTCTTCCAGGTTTAAGAACACAAACATACAGAAAGACGTATGAAACGAATAATTATCAAGATACTTTACTCGAGTACACACATGCGAAACTTGGTGAAGTACGTCTCTATGTCACGTCATTCCGTTCTTTCTCTGTCGCATCCCTGGACACTCGAGGACTCTGAGGTAGACAGTGGTCATGCGCTCGGTAACAGTTATTAGTTTACTCGGCACATCTCAGTCGCCCCCCCCCCCACACTTTGTGGAGAAAACATTCCATGTTTTCCGTCTGAAACAAGGAATGATGGGAATTATTAAGACAAGCAACTTGTACAGGGGGCCAACCGGGGTGTACTGAGGTGTCGCGCTCATAGTTCCTGCGCTGAATGTTTTACTGCATTCTCAATGAAAGCCTCAAAATGTATAAGTCATCTCTGTCGAACTTGTAACTCCCAATCGCCACTATTGCCACAGTTAGTGTGGGTTCAGGTCATTCTAAGATGACAAGAGTTGCCTTGGGTTTCTTTCACAGTATTCTCATAATTTGGCCTGAGAACGTCGGTTCTTCCAAAACTGGGATTCCGTGGACCATTGCTGATGTTCCCAGTTGTATCTGTCATGTGTGATCCCGTTGTTTCTACTCTGACGTACAAAAGCTGCATTTTATGACTAAAAAGTCGAAGTGAGGGAGAAATGCAGTGTTGCCAACCGCTCAGAGTTACAATTTCAAATCTTCCAAACGGCTGGCGTAATTCAACCAAAATGCGAACCAACGACCTGGTGCTGCCGACTACTTTGACTAAACACTGTACGTTGGAGAAAAGCCCCTCTACATTAAGGTGGCTCCAGAATTATTAATAGTGAGCAGATGGAGGTGCCAACGAAACTGCAGCTAAAGTCGAGAAGAAATAAACACATCTCTTACTCACGATACTCACTCTCTTCTTGCCGTGAAGGGGTGGGGCAGGCCCCTCTCAGTCCCAGTCCCAGCATTTGCCCTAGCGCATTAGTGTTGTCTTACTGCGCCTCCACGTGTTTCGTACAGCAGTAGGAGGAGGCTGTCTGCGGAAAGGAAACCAACCTGACTTCCTGATACAAGTGTCATTTAATCAATCACTACTGATCTGCATTTAGGGCAGTCGACCGGGTGGCAGATTTCCTATCTGTTGTTTTCTTAGTCTTTTCCTAAATGATTTCAAAGAAATTGGAAATTTATTAAACATCTCCCTTGGTAAGTTTTTCCACTCCCTAACTCCCCTTCCTATAAACGAATATTTGCCCCAATTTGTCCTCTTGAATTTCAACTTTACCTTCATATTGTGAACTTTCCTACTTTATAAGACACCATCCAAACTTATTCCTCTATTGATGTCCTCCCACGCCATCTCTCCACTAACAGCTCGGAACATACCACTTATAATACCAATATAAATGGTCCGTTATTGGACATTATAAATTTTCCAGCTAGCTCATTCTTGGTTGCCAGCGTTTCGCCCTCGTGTGCCAGGGTGGGCTCATCAGTTGGTACCTAGCACACCTACCAATACGCTGGCTAGTGCATATCGTGGAGGCCACTGCGTAGGCTAACTGGAGCCACCGGCAGTGCCAATGCACTAAGAGACTTTGTCTCATCACTAAAAATTGATGCCTGCTTGGCCATCAGATGATATAGATGTTGATTCCCATAGGGAATCTGAAATATTTGTCCTGAATGAGCAAATTTATAATACCAATATAAATGGTCCGTTATTGGACATTATAAATTTTCCAGCTAGCTCATTCTTGGTTGCCAGCGTTTCGCCCTCGTGCGCCAGGGTGGGCTCATCTGTTGGTACCTAGCACACCTACCAATACGCTGGCTAGTGCATATCGTGGAGGCCACTGCGTAGGCTAACTGGAGCCACCGGCAGTGCCAATGCACTAAGAGACTTTGTCTCATCACTAAAAATTGATGCCTGCTTGGCCATCAGATGATATAGATGTTGATTCCCATAGGGAATCTGAAATATTTGTCCTGAATGAGCAAAGTTATAATACCAATATAAATGGTCCGTTATTGGACATTATAAATTTTCCAGCTAACTCATTCTTGGTTGCCAGCGTTTCGCCCTCGTGTGCCAGGGTGGGCTCATCAGTTGGTACCTAGCACACCTACCAATACGCTGGCTAATGCATACCGTGGAGGCCACTGCGTAGGCTAATTGTAGCCACAGGCAGTGCCAATGCACTATGAGAGACTTAGTCTTCATAAATTGATGCCTGCTTGGCCATCAGATGATATAGATGTTGATTCCCATAGCGAATCTGAAATATTTGTCCTGAATGAGCAAATTTATAATATCAATATAAATGGTCCGTTATTGGACATTATAAATTTTCCAGCTAGCTCATTCTTGGTTGCCAGCGTTTCGCCCTCGTGTGCCAGGGTGGGCTCATCAGTTGGTACCTAGCACACCAAGAATGAGCTAGCTGGAAAATTTATAATGTCCAATAACGGACCATTTATATTGGTATTATAAATTTGCTCATTCAGGACAAATATTTCAGATTCCTTATGGGAATCAACATCTATATCATCTGATGGCCAAGCAGGCATCAATTTTTAGTGATGAGACAAAG
Organism: Anabrus simplex; assembly: GCF_040414725.1. NCBI lineage: Eukaryota > Metazoa > Arthropoda > Insecta > Orthoptera > Tettigoniidae > Anabrus > Anabrus simplex. Next base: position 65,887,752 of record NC_090277.1, read on the forward strand.
TCTCTTAGTGCATTGGCACTGCCGGTGGCTCCAGTTAGCCTACGCAGTGGCCTCCACGATATGCACTAGCCAGCGTATTGGTAGGTGTGCTAGGTACCAACTGATGAGCCCACCCTGGCACACGAGGGCGAAATGCTGGCAACCAAGAATGAGCTAGCTGGAAAATTTATAATGTCCAATAACGGACCATTCATATTGGTATTATAAATTTGCTCATTCAGGACAAATATTTCAGATTCCCTATGGGAATCAACATCTATATCATCTGATGGCCAAGCAGGCATCAATTTTTAGTGATGAGACAAAGTCTCTTAGTGCATTGGCACTGCCGGTGGCTCCAGTTAGCCTACGCAGTGGCCTCCACGATATGCACTAGCCAGCGTATTGGTAGGTGTGCTAGGTACCAACTGATGAGCCCACCCTGGCACACGAGGGCGAAACGCTGGCAACCAAGAATGAGCTAGCTGGAAAATTTATAATGTCCAATAACGGACCATTTATATTGGTATTATAAATTTGCTCATTCAGGACAAATATTTCAGATTCCCTATGGGAATCAACATCTATATCATCTGATGGCCAAGCAGGCATCAATTTTTAGTGATGAGACAAAGTCTCTTAGTGCATTGGCACTGCCGGTGGCTCCAGTTAGCCTACGCAGTGGCCTCCACGATATGCACTAGCCAGCGTATTGGTAGGTGTGCTAGGTACCAACTGATGAGCCTACCCTGGCACACGAGGGCGAAACGCTGGCAACCAAGAATGAGCTAGCTGGAAAATTTATAATGTCCAATAACGGACCATTTATATTGGTATTATAAATTTGCTCATTCAGGACAAATATTTCAGATTCCCTATGGGAATCAACATCTATAACATACCACTTAGTCGAGCAGCTCGTCTCCTTTCTCCCAAGTCTTCCCAGCCCAAACTTTGCAACATTTTTGTAACGCTACTCTTTTGTCGGAAATCGCCCAGAACAAATCGAGCTGCTTTTCTTTCGATTTGTTCCACTTCCTGAATCAGGTAAACCTGCTGAGGGTCCCATACACTGGAACCATACTCTAGTTGGGGTCTCACCAGAGACAAATATGCACTGTCCTTTACATCCTTACTACAACCCCTAAATACTCTCATAACCATGTGCAGAGATCTGTACCCTTTATTTACAATCATATTTATATGATTACCCCAATGAAGAACTTTCCTTATAATAATACCTAGGTATTTACAATGATTCCCAAAGGGGACCATATCAACGCAGTAATTAAAACTGAGAGGACTTTTCCTATTTGTGAAACTCACAGCCTGACATTTATCCCCATTTATCATCACACCATTGCCTACTGTCCATCTCACAACATTATCGAGCTCATTTTGCAGTTTCTCACTACCTTGTAACCTGCGAAAAGCCTTATCTCTGATTCCACTTCTTTACACATATCATTGATGTTTATAAGGAAACATAAAGGACCAATAATATTGCCTTGAGGAATTCCCCTCTTAATTATTACTGGGTCAGAAAAAGCTTCACCTACTCTAATTCTCTGAGATCTGTTTTCTAGAAACGGAGACACCCATTCAGTCACTCTTTTGTCAAGTCCAATTGCACTCATATTTGCCAGTAGTCTCCCACGATCTACCCTATCAAATGCCTTGGACAGATCAATCGCGAAACAGTCCAATTGACCTCCTGAATCCAGGAAATCTGCTATACCTTGCTGGAATCCTACAAGTTCGGCTTCAGTGGAATAACCTTTCCTAAACCAAAACTGCCTTCTATCAAACCAGTTATTAATTTTGCAAACATGTCTTATCTAATCAGAGAGAGTGCTTGTCAAACTTACTGGCCTGTAATTTTCAACTTTATGTCTATCACCCTTTCCTTTATATACAGGGGCTACTATAGCAACTCTCCATTCATTTGGTAAAGTTCCCTCATGCAAACAATAATCAAACAAGTACTTCAGATATGGTACTATATCCCAACCCATTGTCTTTAATATATCCCCCGAAACCTTATCAATTTCAGCTGCTTTTCTAGTTTTCAACTTTTGTATCTTACTGTAAAAGTCATTGCTGTCATAGGTAAATTTTAATACTTCTTTAGTATTAGTAACCTCCTCTATCTGGACATTATCCTTGTAACCAACAATCTTTACATACTACTGACTGAATACTTATGCCTTTTGAAGATCCTCGCATTCATACTCCCCTTGTTCATTAATTATACCTGGAATGTCCTTCTTGGAAACTGTTTCTGCCTTAAAGTAAGTTTTACCTATACATACTCTCCCATTTTTCACTAAAATTAGTATGGCCACCAATTATGCTTGCCGTCATGTTATCCTTAGCTGACTTCTTTGCTAGATTCAATTTTCTAGTAAGTTCCTTCAATTTCTCCTTACTTCCACAGCCATTTCTAACTCTATTTCTTTCCAGTCTGCACCTCCTTCTTAGTCTTTTTACTTTCCTGTTATAATATAGTGGGTCTTTACCACCATCCCAGAGTCTGTTTACATTTGTATTTACCGTTTTCTACCGATCATAATTACTTATTAAAAACTCCCTAATGCCTGTTTTTATCAGCCATATGGTACTGCCTAACAGTCTTAATTTTAATCTCTTCCTTTCTTTCACATTTATTTTTAACTACGACAAAAACCGCTAATACCATCTATTACTTCGGTTTCTCTATAGAGCTCATCTGGTTTTACCAGCACCACATCCAGAATATTGTTCCCTCTAGTTTGTCCCATCACTTTCTGAATCAGGTGCCCTTCCCATATTAACTTATTTGCCATTTGTTGGTCATGATTCCTGTCGTTCCCATTACCTTCCCAATTGACATTTGGTAAATTGAGATCACCCGCTACAATCACGTTCATTTCCTTATCGTTTCCCACATAGCTGATTATCTTATCAAATAATTCTGAATCAGCATCTGTGCTACCCTTTCCTGGTCTGTACACTCCAAAGACATCAAGTTGCCTATTATCTTTAGAAATGAGCCTCTCCCCTAGAATTTCGTGCTTGTCATCTTTAACTTTTTCGTAGCTTACAAATTCTTCTTTCACGAGAATGAATACTCCCCCCTACCATTCCTATCCTATCTCTACGATACACCCTCTACTTCCGTGAGAAAATTTCTGCATCCATTATATCATTTCTCAGCCATGATTCAACTCCTATTACAATATGTGGTAAGTATATATCTGTTAAATTACTTAATTCTATTCCTTTCTTTACAATACTTCTACAATTGAGCACTAACAGTTTAATGTCATCCCTACTTGATTTCCAGTTCCCTGTTCCTTTAACACCGCTCCCTAGGCCACTCTGTTTCCCTGAATGTACCTCCCTATGACCCTTCCAAACAAATTTCCTAACTTATATGTTCCACTGCGGTTTAAGTGAAGGCCATCTGAGCGCAGATCCCTATCTCCTACCCACCCATTAGGATCTAGAAATTTCACTCCCAGTTTCCCACATACCCACTCCATAGTCTCATTTAAATCCCCAATCACCCTCCAGTCAGTATCCCTCCCTCGCAGAATTCCACTGATAATCTCCGCTTTCTTAAATTTCATCCGTGCTGCATTTACCAGATCCCACACATCTCCAACTAAGTTGGTACTTATACCTGCTTGTCTTACGTTGTTAGTACCAACGTGAAACACTACCACCTTCTCCTTTCCCACCTCCCTCTCTTCTACTACCCTGAACATCTGCCTCAACCTAATTTCTGGATAACACTCTACTCTGGTACCCTTTCCTCCACACACTTTCCCGACATGTATAACAATAGAATCCCCCATGACCAGAGCCTCAACCCTACCCACCTCATTTGATGCCCTCCCCTCCTGGTCAGTCCTATCTTTCCTGACAGCTGCAGAAGCTACTTCCTCTTCCCTTTCCTCGATCCCATGACCCTGTTCCACCTGTCTTTTCCTATCCACTACTCCACATTTCCCTTTCCTACCTTTTCCCTTTCTCCTGCTTCCAGCCTTCTCGGCAAGAGTTCCCTGTTCCTCATCTTCCCTCGGTTGTTCTACCTGCAGTGACTCGTACCGATTTCTCACCGATACTTGTCCTGAATTTTTATCCTGAATGGAGCCCTTAGTCTGCAATCTCCTTCCCCTTAAAACATTAGACCATCTGTCTTCCACAATTTCCCCCTTTCCTTCCAATCCCTCTATTACACCTACTGTATCCTGTACATTGTTTGGAGGCCTACTTTCCTTCCTGTCCTCTGAGAGAATCCTAATTATCTCCCTCAAGCTCTCCAACTCCTCCCTCGTACTCCTTAATGCCTGGCCACACCCACAGTCCCTACACTCGCATTGCTTAGCCATTGTTTACTAAATAATGAAAAGAAAAGGAAAAATAATATAACTTATTCTGTGCGAAATAAAAATGAAAGGAAAGAAATATTGTCTAGGTTAGTTTACAAAGAACACACAACAGTAATTTATTTAATATAGGCTACTACTACACTACTATACTACTTAATTGTACTATTTTTATTCCTACAACACGCTAACGCGATAAAAATCGCTGTTAATTACTGGAAACAGAATAATACACAAGAATTATACAATTCTTAACTGCAGTTAAGTCTACCCTAATTACAACAGAATTTTAGTAAGAGAATTACTACAAATACTACAGAAACGGTACTATACTATACAAATATTTCATAGTAATAGGATAAACACACTTCTTACTAATAAGATGCTATAATACACTACAATAATGTTAAACTACGTTCAGACTAAGTACAGATATCGTTACTACAATACGCTACAATAATTTTAAACTACGTATTCTAATTATTATTAAATTACAACAGGTTATTACAAGCACAAACAGAAAAGAACATTACCATTCAAGTTCGAAATTCGCAAAACTACTCAAAATTATTGAATAGGCACTCTAATTCCTAATAAGTTACTATACTACACTACAATAATGTTAAAACTACGTTCAGAGGAATCCTAGCTTCTTACTGAGCACAAATAGAAATAAAAATTCCAATTAGGCCTGAATTTAGATATTCGCAAGAATTACCGGTAGGTACCGTACTCAAAGATTACCAACAAAGTTAAACACTGTTGTTGTTGTTGTTGTTTGAGTCATCAGTACAAAGACTGGTTTGATGCAGCCCTCCATGCCACCCTATCCTGTGCTAACCTTTTCATTTCTACGTAACTATTGCATCCTACTTCTGCTCTAATCTGCTTGTCATATTCATACCTTGGTCTACCCCTACCGTTCTTACCACCTACACTTCCATCAAAAACCAACTGAATAAATCCTGGGTGTCTTAAGATGTGTCCTATCATTCTATCTCTTCTTCTCGTCAAATTTAGCCAAATCGATCTCCTCTCACCAATTCGATTCAGTATCTCTTCATTCGTGATTCGATCTATCCATCTCACCTTCAGCATTCTCCTATAACACCACATTTCAAAAGCTTCTATTCTCCTTCTTTCTGAGCTAGTTATCGTCCATGTTTCACTTCCATACAATGCCACGCTCCACACAAAAGTCTTCAAAAACATCTTTCTAATTCCTATATCAATGTTTGAAGTGAGCAAATTTCTTTTCTTAAGAAAGCTCTTCCTTGCTTGTGCTAGTCTGCATTTTATGTCCTCCTTACTTCTGCCATTGTTAGTTATTTTACTACCCAAGTAACAATATTCATCTACTTCCTTTAAGACTTCATTTCCTAATCTAATATTTCCTGCATCGCCTGCCTTCGTTCAACTGCAATCCATTACTTTTGTTTTGGACTTATTTATTTTCATCTTGTACTCCTTACCCAAGACTTCATCCATACCATTCAACAACTTCTCGAAATCTTCTGCAGTCTCGGATAAAATAACAATATCATCGGCAAATCTCAAGGTTTTGATTTCCTCTCCTTGGACTGTGATTCCATTTCCAAATTTCTCTTTGATATCCTTTACTGCCTGTTCTATGTAAACATTGAAAAGAAGAGGGGACAAACTGCAGCCTTGCCTCACTCTTTTCTGGATTGCTGCTTCTTTTTCAAAGCCCTCGATTCTTATCACTGCAGACTGATTTTTATACAGATTGTAGATAATTCTTCGTTCTCGGTTTCTGATCCCTATCATCTTCAGAATCATAAATAGCTTGTTCCAATCAACATTATCGAATGCCTTTTCTAGATCTACGAATGCCATGTACGTGGGCTTGTCCTTCTTGATTCGATCCTCTAACATCAGACGTAAAGTCAGGATTGCTTCACATGTTCCTACATTTCTTCTGAAACCAAATTGATCTTCTCCCAACTCAGCTTCAACTTGTTTTTCCATTCTTCTGTAAATAATACGTATTAAAATTTTGCAGGCATGAGATACTAAACTAATGGTGCGGTAGTTTTCACACCTGTCAGCACCGGCTTTCTTGGGAATAGGTATAACAACTTTCTTCCGAATATCGGATGGGACTTCTCCTGTCTCATACATCTTGCACACTAAATGAAATAACCTTGCTGTGCTGGTTTCTCCTAAGGTAGTCAGTAATTCAGAGGGAATGTCATCAATTCCAGGTACCTTGTTCCTATTGAGGTCACTCACAGCTCTGTCAAACTCTGACCTCAAAATTGGGTCTCCCATTTCATCAGCATTAACAGCCTCTTCATGTTCCAGAACCAAATTATCTACATCTTTACCTTCATACAACTGTTGGATATGCTCCTGCCATCTTTCTGCTTTGTCTTCTTTCCCTAGAAGTGGCTTTCCATCTGAGCTCTTAATATTCATACACCTAGATTTCCTTTCTCCAAAGGTTTCCTTGATTTTCCTGTATGCAGCATCCACCTTTCCCAGGACCATACAGCCTTCGACATCCTTGCACTTCTCCTTCAGCCATTCTTCCTTAGCTACCTTGCACTTTCTATCCACTTCATTCTTTAATTGCCTGTATTCTTTTCTGCTCTCTTCATTTCTAGCATTCTTGTATTTTCGTCGTTCATCAATCAGGTCTAGTATCTCCTGAGTTATCCACTGATTCTTAGTTGATCTTTTCTTCCTTCCTAACATTTCTTCAGCAGCCCTACTGACTTCATTTTTCATGACTCTCCACTCTTCCTCTACAGTGTTTCCTTCAGCCTTTTCATTTAGTCCTTGTGCAACATGTTCCTTGAAACAATGCCTCACACTCCTTTCTTTCAACTCGTCTAGATCCCATCTTTTTGCATTCTTTCCTTTCTTCAATTTCTTCAACTTCAGATGGCATTTCATGACCAACAAGTTGTGGTCAGAGTCCACGTCTGCTCCTGGGAAAGTTTTGCAATCCAACACCTGGTTTCTGAACCTCTGCCTAATCATAATGAAGTCTATTTGATACCTTCCAGTTTCTCCAGGTCTCATCCACGTATACAGCCGTTGTTTGTGGTGTTTGAACCAAGTATTGGCAAGGACTAAATTATGACCAGTGCAGAATTCAACCAGCCGACTTCCTCTTTCGCTCCTTTGTCCCAATCCAAATTCTCCTGTACTACCTTCTCTTCCTTGGCCTGCCACTTCATTCCAGTCTCCCATCACAATTAGATCTCGTCACCTTTTACATATTGTATTAAATCTTCTATCTCCTCATATATTCTTTCAATTTCTTCATCATCCGCTGAACTAGTTGGCATATAGACCTGCACTATTGTGGTGGGCATTGGTTTGGTGTCTATCTTGACGACAATAATTCTTTCACTATGCTGGTCGTAGTAACTTACCCGCTGCCCTATTTTCTTATTCATTATTAAACCAACTCCTGCATTTCCCCTGTTTGATTTTGTGTTGATAATTCGGTAGTCGCCTGACCAAAAATCTTGTTCTTCCTACCAACGTACTTCACTTATACCAACTACATCTAACTTTAGCCTATCCATCTCCCTTTTCAGATTCTCTAACCTACCACAACGATTTTAACTTCTAACATTCCACGCTACGACTCGCAGAATGTCAGTATCCATCTTCCTGATGATCGCCCCCTCTCGTGTAGTCCCCACCCGGAGATCCGAATGGGGGACTAGTTTACCTCCGGAATATTTTACCCGGGAGGAAGCCATCATCAGTACATCATTCATACAGAGAGAGCTGCATGTCCTCGGGAGTTATTTACGGCTGTAGTTTCCCGTTGCTTTCAGCCGTGTAGCAGCATCAACATAGCTAAGCCATGTTGAGTATTGTTACAAGGCCGTATCAGTCAATCATCTAGACTGCTGCCCTTGCAACTACCGAAAGGCTGCTACCCCCCTTTCGATGAACCATTCGTTAGTCTGGTCTCTCAACCGATACCCATCCGATATGGTTGCACCTGCGGCTTGGCTATCTGCATCATTGGGACACGCAAGCCTCCCCACCGCGGCAAGGTCACATGATTCGCAGGGGAGGAGTTAAACTCTATACAGATTAATATTTGTACTACTTTGTCCTACTATGCTGTAATAGAAATGAAACCTGCCGTATGCACACGAATATAACTGGCAGGATACTATCTAATATATTGTACCTACACTACAATTCTAAACTGGAATGGGGTTATGTGATCTTTACAGATGGTGGATTTTCCCTCCTCCGCGGGACGGAGAATAAAAATGTCCTTAAATGTTGAAAAATATGAGGTTGTTTACAATATATTCTCAAACGTAACTGAAACGTAACTGTGCCGTGAAGAGAAAATCCACACCGGCAGATGTCTGTATTAAAGCATAAATCAACGAGAACAGAGAAAAAGGTATTGAATACAATGTTAAAGAAATGTCATCTAAAATTGAGAAAGCAATGAGCTGTCTTTTAAAAATGAAATCTTCCAGTGGTTATCGGCACTGCTTAATCATGAGCAGTTACTGCCACTCTGTTTGAGGAAACTGCTACTGCAGCCATGGCACAGTGTTTCAGTGGGAAGGAGCAGCATGCTGATATTTGATGAGCTAAAGTTTACACAAGGAGTTCTCTACAAGTCTGATTCGTTATGAGTGAAGGTTTCTTTATTTGGGAGCATTTACTTCAGAGGAAAGCAAGGATCAGTCGGCAAATCCTGCTCTAGTCTTCGCGCATTTCCCTTTCTGTGCAACTGGATCCAGCCAAAGCAAGCCTGGTGATAAAATTGCAAATATTTTAATTCTTGTCATGATACAGGCGTGTGTAGGAGTCGCTGGTACATGTCTCATGGCAGCAAGTTGAATGGACAGTTATGGAAATCCTTAGGAATATCCGGCAACACAAAGAATCTAAAATGTTCAATTTCGAATCCAGCTGACACCAGCAGAAAACTGTGGCCATTTTCAGACGCGCCACATATCCGTGACAAAGTACATGTTAAAGACGATCGTGATATTGTTGATTATTCGATTTACACATTCGAAGAGAGCTGGCTGCTTCCAAGACACTCGAAACTGTCCAGCTCCTCAAATCAACAGTAGATAGAAGCCCTGGTCCTCCTGCTGGGCAACATTGTTAAGGCGTGGTTAGCAGGTTCGAGTCCCATGGGTCTCCACCATCAGATTGTTGGCCGGCAGGGTAGGATAGGTGCTGGTATAGAATTTCTAATCACTAGATTACATGCGAAAAGCCTGTATTCATTCGAAACAGCACCGCAGTGTAAATTTAGAGCGAGGGCATATGACGCACTTGATGGTGATTCGTCCGTCTGACGGAGAAGTTAAGTCATGAACATTTGATAGAAGCTGTACCGCGTTTCACCCTCTCCTCTTCTGCTATCACACATCACGTCTCCTGTGTACACTACGGTGCCTCCTGACTAAAGAACACGACAAAACAAAGGATGTCATTCTCACTCATGTGATAGTCGAAAAGTGTGAACTAGTTTTTGAAATGTTTTGTCCTAACTGTTCACAGAATACAAACAGTTTGAAGATTTCAACTGTTATAAGGGATACATGGAAAAGAAGAAGTGGATTGACGCCAGGTACCAATGCAAAAGAGATGGTGGTGATCTCATGGTCCTTGAGAGTGTCGGCGAGAGGAAAGAGGTGTTCCCTACAATGTACAAGAGCGTGAAGAAGGACAAATGGCGCCCTTGGATGGGAGTGTACAAGGACACAGGTGATAATAGTTGGGTGTCTGTCTTAGGTGAGTTATTCTCTCTTCTACTAAAGAAATACTGGCTTTCGGACGGAATACCTTTGTCATATTGAACAACAGAAGCTCAGCTGTAGTTAGCGATGTCACAGGCTAATGAGCGCACGGGGGGGTTGATAACCACCCCATTCAGGAGAGGAATGAACAAGTAGCTCAGCTGTAGTTAGCGATGTCACTGACTAACGAGCGAACGGCAGTGGTTAACCACCCTCAATAAAGGGAGGAATGTACAAGTAGCTCAGCCGTAGTTAGCGATGTCACTGGCTACTGAGCGCACGGGGGTAGATAACCACCCAAATCAGGAAGGAATGTACAAGTAGCTCAGATGTAGTTAGCAATGTCACTGGTTAATTAGCGCAAGTGTGTAGATAAACACCAACAATCAGGTAGGAAAGAAAAAGTAGCTCAGCCGCAGTTAGCTATGTCACCGGCTAATGAGCGCACGGGGGTTGATAACCACCCCATTCAGGAGAGGAATTAACAAGTAGCTCAGCTGTAGTTAGCGATGTCACTGGCTAATGAGCGAACGGCAGTAGATAACCACCCTCAATAAGGGGAGGTATGTACAAGTAGATCAGCTGTAGTTAGCGATGTCACGGGCTAATGAGCGCACAAGGTAAGATAACCACCCGCATTCAGGGAGGAATGTACAAGTAGCTCAGCTGTAGTTAGCGATGTCACTGGCTAATGAGCGTACGGGGTTTGATAACCACCCCATTCAGGAGAGGAATGAAAAATTAGCTCAGCTGTAGTTACAGATGTCACTGGCTAATGTGCGCACGGCAGTAGATAACCACCCCAATCAGGAAGGAATGTACAAGTAGCTCAGCTGTAGTTAGCGATGTCACTGGCTAATTAGCGCAAGGGGGTTGATAATCACCCTATTCAGGAGAGGAATTAACAAGTAGCTCAGCTGTAGTTAGCGATGTCACTGGCTAATGAGCGTACGGGGTTTGATAACCACCCCATTCAGGAGAGGAATGAAAAATTAGCTCGGCTGTAGTTACAGATGTCACTGGCTAATGTGCGCACGGCAGTAGATAACCACCCCAATCAGGAAGGAATGTACAAGTAGCTCAGCTGTAGTTAGCGATGTCACTGGCTAATTAGCGCAAGGGGGTAGATAAACACCAACAATCAGGGAGGAATGTACAAGTAGCTCAGCTGTAGTTAGCGATGTCACTGGCTAATGAGCGCACGGGGGTTGATAATCACCCTATTCAGGAGAGGAATTAACAAGTAGCTCAGCTGTAGTTAGCGATGTCACTGGCTAATGAGCGAACGGCAGTAGATAACCACCCTCAATAAGAGGAGGAATGTACAAGTCGCTGAGCTGTAGTTAGCGATGTCACTGGCTAATGAGCGCAAGGGGTTGGATAAACACCAATAATCAGGGTGGAATGCACAAGCAGCTTAGCTGTTGTAAGAGATGTCACTGGCTAATGAGCGCAAGGGTTGGATAAACACCACCAATCAAGGAAGAATGAAGAAGCAGCTTAGCTGTAGTTAGCGATGTCACTGGCTAATGAGCGCACGGGGGTAGGAAACCACCGCCAATCAGGGAGGAATGTACAATTATCTCAGCTGTAGTTAGAGATGTCACTGGCTAATGAGCGCACGGGGGTTGATAACCACCCCATTCAGGAGAAGAATGAACAAGTAGCTAAGCTGTAGTTAGCGATGTCACTGGCTAGTGAGCGAACGGCAGTAGATAACCACCCTCAATAAGGGGAGGAATGTACAAGTAGCTCAGCAGTAGTTAGCTATGTCACTGGCTAATGAGCCCAAGGGGTTGGATAAGCACCACCAATCAGGGAGGAATGTACAAGCAGCTAAGCTGTAGTTAGCGAAGTCACTGGCTAATGAGCGCACGGGTGTAGATAACAACTCCCAATCAGAGAGGAATGAACAAGTAGCTCAGCTGTTGTTAGTGATGTCGCTGGCTAATGAGCGCACGGCAATAGATAACCACCCCCAATCGGAGGAGGAATGTACAAGTAACTCAGCTTTATTTAGCGATGTCACTGGCTAATGAGGGCCCGGGCTTAGATAAGAACCTCCATTCAGGGAGGAATGAGGAAGTAGCTCAGCTGTAGTTAGCGATGTCACTGGCTAACGTGCGCACGGCAGTAGATAACCACCCCCGATCATAGGAGGCATGTACAAGTAGCTCAGCTGTAGTTAGCGATGTCGCTGGCTAATGAGCGAACAGCAGTAGATAACCACCCTCAATAAGGGGAGGAATGTACAAGTAGCTCAGTTGTAGTTAGCGATGTCACAGGCTAATGAGCGCACAAGGTTAGATAACCACCCCCATTCAGGGAGGAATGTACAAGCAGCTCAGCTGTATATAGCGATGTCACTGGCTAATGAGCGCACGGGGGTAGATAACCACCCCAATCAGGGAGGAATGTACATGGTGCTCACCTGTAGTTAGCGATGTCACTGGCTAATGAGCGAACAGCAGTAGATAACCACCTTCAATGAGGGGAGGAATGTAAAAGTCGCTCAACTGTAGTTAGCGATGTCACTGGCTAATGAGCGCAAGGGGTTGGATAAACACCACCAATCAGGGAGGAATGAAGAAGCAGCTTAGCTGTTGTAAGAGACGTCACTGGCTAATGAGCGCAAGGGGTTTGATAAACACCACCAATCAGGGAGGAATGAAGAAGCAGCTCAGCTGTAGTTAGCGATGTCACTGGCTAATGAGCGCACGGGGGTAGGTAACCACTGCCAATCAGGGAGGAATGTACAAGTCGCTCAGCTGTAGTTAGCGATGTCACTGGCTAATGAGAGCACGGGGGTAGGTAACCACCGCCAATCAGGGAGGAATGTACAAGTAGCTCAATTGTAGTTAGCGATGTCACGGGCTAATGAGCCCACAAGGTTAGATAACCACCCCCATTCAGGGAGGAAAGTACAGGCAGCTCAAATGTAGTTAGCGATGTCACTGGCTAATGAGCGCACGGGGGTAGATAACCATCCCTAATCAGGGAGGAATGTACAAGTAGCTCAGCTGTAGTTAGCAATGTCACTGGCTAATGAGCGAACGGCAGTAGATAACCACCCTCAATAAGGGGAGGAATGTACAAGTAGCTCAGCTGTAGTTGGCTATGTCACTGGCTAATGAGCGCAAGGGGTTGGATAAGCACCACCAATCAGGGAGGAATGTACAAGCAGCTCAGCTGTAGTTAGCGATGTCACTGGCTAATGAGCGCACAGGTGTAGATAACCACTCCCAATCAGAGAAGAATGAACAAGTAGCTCAGCTGTAGTTAGCGATGTCACTGGCTAATGAGCGAATGGCAGTAGATAACCACCCTCAATAAGGGGAGGAATGTACAAGTAGCTCAGCTGTAGTTGGCTATGTCACTGGCTAATGAGCGCAAGGGGTTGGATAAGCACCACCAATCAGGGAGGAATGTACAAGCAGCTCAGCTGTAGTTAGCGATGTCACTGGCTAATGATCGCACGGGGGTAGATAACCACCCCCAATCAGAGAAGAATGTACAAGCAGCTCAGCTGTAGTTACCGATGTCACTGGCTAATGTGCGCACGGCAGTAGATAACCACCCCCGATCGTAGGAGGCATGTACAAGTAGCTCAGCTGTAGTTAGCGATGTCATTGGCTAATGAGCGCACGGGTGTAGATAACCACTCCCAATCAGAGAGGAATGAACTAGTAGCTCAGCTGTATTTAGCGATGTCACTGGCTAAAGAGCGCCCGGGTTTAGATAACAAACCCCATTCAGGGAGGAATGAAGAATTAGCTCAGCTGTAGTTAGCGATGTCACTGGTTAATGAGCGCACGGGGTTTGCTAACTACCCCATTCAGGAGAATAATGAAAAAGTAGCTCAGCTGTAGTTAGCGATGTCATTGGCTAATGAGCGCACGGGTGTAGGTAACCACTCCCAATCAGAGAGGAATGAACAAGTAGCTCAGCTGTAGTTAGCGATGTCACAGGCTAATGAGCGCACGGGAGCAGATAACCACACCATTCAGGGAGGAATGAACAAGTAGCTCAGCTGTAGTTAGCGATGTCACAGGCTAAAGAGCGCACGGCGTTTGATAACCACTCCCATTCAGGGAGGAATGAACTAGTAGCTCAGCTATAGTTAGGGACTTCAATGGCTAATGAGCGCACGGGAGTAGATATCCACCCCCATTCACGGAGAAATGAACAAGTAGCTCAGCTGTAGTTAGCGATGTCACAGGCTAATGAGCGCACGGCAGTAGGTAACCACCCCCAATCACGGGAGGAATGTACAAGTAGCTCAGCTGTAGTTAGCGCTGTCACAGGCTAATGAGCGCACGGGAGCAGATAACCACACCATTCAGGGAGGAATGAACAAGTAGCTCAGCTGTAGTTAACGACTTCACTGGCTAATGAGCGCTCGGGGGCCGATAACGACCCCCATTCAGGGAGGGATGAAGAAGTAGCTCAGCTGTAGTTAGCAACTTCACTGGCTAATGAGCGCACGGGGGCCGATAATGACCCCCAATCAGGGAGGAGAGAACAAGTAGCTCAGCTGTGGTTAGCGATGTCACTGGCTAATGAGCGCACGGGGGCCGAAAAAGACCCTCATTCAGGGAGAAATGAACAAGTAGCTCAGCTGTAGTTAGCGACTTCACTGGCTAATGAGCGCACGGGGTCCGATAACGACCCCCATCCAGGGAGGAGAGAACAAGTAGCTCAGCTGTAGTTAGCAATGTCACTGGCTAATGAGCGCACAGGGGGCCGATAACATCCCCATTCAGGGAGGAATGAACAAGTAGCTCAGCTGTAGTTAGCGATGTCACTGGCTGATGAGCGCACCGGGGCCGATAACGAACAATTCAGCGTTCTAAAAAAACATCATATCAGAACAAGATGACATGTTTTGGCTGTGTTAGGCCATCTTCAGCTGTCTACAAATAACTTCAACATAAAATTCATGGATTGAAAGTTGCAAAACATTTACATCCATATGATAGGTGGATGCTGAAACATACCAGCTTCTAGAAGCGTTTGATGTAGTATGAAGACGTCAGCTCTTCTAGATAATAAATGACAATGATGATTAATTAATATTAATTTAAAGTTTCTTCCATTCCTTAAAATTGGTTTCACATAAAAATATTTACATTTAGTTCATTAGAATTGTTGTTCTGCTTCGTAAAAGAACTTCTGTTTTAAAATGTAGATTAAATTCATTTAAGTGCCAGCCAGACGATTGAGTATAAATTAACTGCCGTCAGGTCATGATGTGTGATATGAAATCTGGAAGGAAAAAGAAGAATTAGTAAGATGAATATTAAAACGAGGGAAGCAAGGTACAGCGAAAGACGAACCGTATAGACAGAAATATACAACAACAGACATAAACTGTATATGTATTGTTGCTTTAAAGTAATAATTTTACAACGTTGAATTGTGGGTGGAACCACTATCCTAGTTGAGAGCTCACAATAATGAACAACTGTAACTGTGAATCAAATTTAATATATCCTATTAGCATTTTAAAATAGATGATTGTGTTAATCTTGACATTCTTTCAATATTTTCATTGTGTGTATAAATATTTGTGATCTGTGCTGAAGGGGCGTGCATCCAGAGAATTTTATTGCCCCTAAATGGAAATTACACAGTTGAACATGTAAATGCTCTGAGCTGAAACTACCTATCACACATTTTAGGTGTTATTTGGGTGACATATTGGTTCAAAATACAGTAGAACACCGATTATCCGAAATAAAGGGGGCGGTGCCACTTCGGTCGACGCGCTTTTTCGGATGACCACAGGGTAAATACTTTTGGAAGTTAAATGTCGAAACAAAATACGTAAACTCGTTAAGCAAAGGTGCGTACTGTATATTAACATTAAAATGTTTACATAATGTCACTAATAGTATAAAATCAGTGATTTTCTTCTGAATTTCCTTGGTGCAGCGCTGTCGTTCAGCTATGTCGCGCCACCGTTTAATCAACTATACATCAGCTGGTGTAGATTCATTGCTTTGTTCAACAAAGCGCAAAGTTGAAATAATGAAATATTTCTTTGTTACTATTGAACTGAATACTGTATACAGTAATTGTATTACAGTACTGTAATTAAAGCGTGTGCTACTGTACTTTAAGAAAAATTCAAAATCAATCTTACCTCTAATGCATTAAATCCATCATCTAATGTTAAATCGATTCTCAGAACTGCTATTGTCAAGGTCGGTGTCGTGTGCATAATCTTCATGACGAATAGTACAGTAATAATGATAATAATATCATAATAGTATCATGGAACGAACTAGAGGGTAAGAAACTGTTCTGTTCTATGCTACACGTGTGGTGGTCTAATGTTCTAAGGGGAAGGAGATTGCAGGCTAAGGGCTCTATTCAGGATCAAATTCAGGACAGGTGTCTGTGCGAAATCGGTACGAGTCACTCCAGGTAGAACAACAGAGGGAATATGAGGGACAGGGAACTGTTGCTGAGATGTGTGGAAGTAGCAGGAAGGGAAAAGGTAGGAAAGGAAAATGTAGAGTAGAGGATAGGAAAAGACAGGTGGAACAGTGTCATGGGAATGAGAAAAGGGGGAGGAAGTAGCTTCTGCACCTATCAGGAAAGATAGGGCTGACAAGAAGGGGAGGGGATCAAATGAGGAGGGTTGGGTTGAGGCTCTGGTCATGGGGGATTCCATCGTTAGACACGTGGGGAAAGTGTGTGGAGGAAAGGGTACCAGGTTAGAGTGTTATCCAGGAATTAGGTTAAGGCAGATGTTGAAGAAAGTAGAAGAGGAGGAGGAGGGAAAGGAGTAGGTGGTAGTGTTTCACGTTGGTACTAACAACGTAAGACAAGCAAGTATAAGTACCAACATAGTTGGAGATGTGTGGGATCTGGTAAATGCAGCACGGGTGACGTTTAAGAAAGCAGAGATTGTTATTAGTGGAATAGTGTGTAGAAGGGATAATGATTGGAGGGTGATTGGGGTCATAAATGAGACTATGGAGTGGGTAAGTTATGTAGGAAACTAGTAGTGAAATTTCTAGATCCTAATGGGTGGGTAGGAGATAGGGCTCTGCGCACAGATGGCCTTCATTTAAACTGCACTGGTACGTATAAGTTAGGATATTTGTTTGGAAGGGTAATAAGGAGGTACAATCAGGGGAACTGGATGGTCTAGGGAGCGGTGATATGGGAACAGGGAACTGGAAATCAAGTAGGGATGACATAAAATTGTTATTGTTGAACTGTAGAAGTATTGTAAGGAAAGGAATAGAATTAAGTAATTTAATAGATATATATTTACCAGATATTGTAATAGGAGTTGAATCATGGCTGAGAAATGATATAATGGATGCAGAAATTTTCTCACGGCACTGGAGTGTGTATCGTCGAGATAGGATAGGAAGGGTGGGAGGGGGAGTGTTCATTCTGGTGAAAGAAGAATTTGTAAGCTACGAAAAAGTTAAAGATGAGACACATGAAATTCTAGGTCTAAATATAATAGGCAACTTGATATATTTGGAGTGTACAGATCGGGACAGGGTAGCACTGACGCGGATTCGGAATTATTTGATAGGATAGTCAGCTATGTGGGAAACGACATGGAAAGAAATGTGACTGTAGCGGGAGATCTGAATTTGCCAGATGTCAATTGGGAAGGAAATGCGAACGACAGGAAGCATGACCAACAAATGGCAAATAAGTTAATATGGCAAGGACAGGTGATTCAGAAAGTGACGGAACCAACCAGAGGGAAAAATATCCTGGATGTCGTGCCGATAAAACCAGATGAGCTCTATAGGGAAACTGAAGTAATAGATGGTATTAGTGATCATGAAGCTGTTTTTGTGGTAGTTAAAAATTAATGTGATAGAAAGAAAGGTCTTAAAAGAAGGACTGTTAGGCAGTACCATATGGCTGATACAGCAGGCATGAGGCAGTTTCTAAAAAGTTACTATGATCGGTGGAAAACGGTAAATAAAAATGTAAACAGACTCTGGGATGGGTTTAAAGCAATTGTTGAGGAATGCGAAGACAGGTTTGTACCATTAAGGGTGGTAAGGAATGGTAGAGACCCACCTTATTATAATAGAGAAATAAAGAGACTAAGAAGGAGGTACAGACTGGAAAGAAATAAGAGTTAGAAATGGCTGTGGAAGTAAGGAGAAATTGAAGGAACTTACTAGAAAATTGAATCTAGCAAAGAAGGCAGCTAAGGATAACATGATGGCAAGCATAATTGGCAGTCATATGAATTTTAGTGAAAAATGGAAGGGTATGTATAGGTATTTTAAGGCAGAAACTGGTTCCAAGAAGAACATTCCAGGAATAATTAACGAACAAGGGGAGTGTGTATGTGACGATCTTCAAAAGGCAGAAGTATTCAGTCAGCAGTAAGTAAAGATTGTTGGTTACAAGGATAATGTCGAGATAGAGGAGGAGACTAAGGCCAAAGAAGTAATGAAATTTACATATGATAACAATGACATTTACAATAAGATACAAAAGTTGAAAAATTGGAAAGCGGCTGGAATTGATCAGATTTCTGGGGATATACTAAAGACAATGGGTTGGGATATAGTACCATATCTGAAGTACTTATTTGATTATTGTTTGGTCGGAGGAGCTATACCAGATGAATGGAGAGTTGCTGTAGTAGCCCCTGTGTATAAAGGAAAGGGTGATAGACATAAAACTGAAAATTACAGGCCAGTAAGTTTGACATGCATTGTATGTAAGCTTTGGGAAGGCATTCTTTCTGATTATATTAGACATGTTTGTGAAATTAATAACTGGTTCGATAGAAGGCAATTTGGTTTTAGGAAAGGTTATTCCACTGAAGCTCAACTTGTAGGATTCCAGCAAGATATAGCAGATATCTTGGATTCTGAAGGTCAAATGGACTGTATCGCAATTGACCTGTCTAAAGCATTTGATAGGGTGGATCATGGGAGACTACTGGCAAAAATGAGTGCAATTGGACTAGACAAAAGAGTGACTGAATGGGTTGCTATATTTCTAGAAAATAGATCTCAGAGAATTAGAGTAGGTGAAAGTTTATCTGACCCTGTAATAATTAAGAGGGGAATTCCTCAAGGCAGTATTATCGGACCTTTATGTTTTCTTATATATATAAATGATATGAGTAAAGGAGTGGAATTGGAGGTAAGGCTTTTTGCGGATGATGTTATTCTCTATAGAGTGATAAATAAGTTACAAGATTGTGAGCAACTGCAACGTGACCTCGAAAATGTTGTGAGATGGACAGCAGGCAATGGTATGTTGATAAACGGGTTAAAAGTCGGGTTGTGAGTTTCACAAATAGGAAAAGTCCTCTCAGTTTTAATTACTGCGTTGATAGGGTGAAAGTTCCTTTTGGGGATCATTGTAAGTATCTAGGTTTTAATATAAGGAAAGATCTTCATTGGGGTAATCACATAAATGGGATTGTAAATAAAGGGTACAGATCTCTGCACATGGTTATGAGGGTGTTTAGGGGTTATAGTAAGGATGTAAAGGAGAGTGCATATAAGTCTCTGGTAAGACCCCAACTAGAGTATGGTTCCAGTATATGGGGCCCTCACCAGGATTACCTGATTCAAGAACTGGAAAAAATGCAAAGAAAAGCAGCTCAATTTGTTCTGGGTGATTTCCTACAAAAGAGTAGGGTTACAAAAATGTTGCAATGTTTGGGTTGGGAAGAATTGAGAGAAAGAAGAAGAGCTGCTCGACTAAGTGGTATGTGATGTAGATGTTGATTCCCATAGGGAATGGCCAGGCAGGCATCTATTTTTGGAAATGAGACATAGCTCTCATAGTGCATTGGCACTGCTGGTGGCTTCAAATAGCCTATGCGGTGGCCTCCACGGTATGCACTAGTATTGCGTCTTGGGTGTTGTGTTAAGTCCGAACTGGCGAGCCTAACTTAGCACAGGAGGGCGAAACACAGGCAACCAAGAATGAGTTAGCTGGAAAATTTATAATGTCCAATAACGGACCATTATATTGGTATTATAAATGGTATGTTCCGAGCTGTCAGCGGAGAGTAGGCGTGGAATGACATTAGGAGACGAATAAATTTGAATGGCGTTTATAAAAGTAGGAAAGATCACAATATGAAGATAAAGGTGGAATTCAAGGGGACAAACTGGGGCAAATATTCATTTATAGGAAGGGGAGTTAGGGATGGGAATAACTTACCACGGGAGATGTTCAATAAATTTCCAATTACTTTGAAATCATTTAGGAAAAAGCTAGGAAAGCAACAGATAGGGAATCTGCCACCTGGGCGACTCCCCTAAATGCAGATCAGTATTGAGTGATTGATTGATATTCTGGCACAACTCATAATACAAAAATAGGGTTCGCCTTGTAGCTCTCAGCACATATAGCAAGAGAATTAATAACATGGACGGCTAAGAACGAGAGGGTAGAAACAAAATACAGTAGAAGTCCGTTATAGCGAGAATTCATAACATCGAAAAATTTACTCGCTATAGCGGATTGTCGTTATATCCGATGTTGATATAAAAGTCGGAAAACCCTTCATGCACTTTAAAATCGGTATGAAACGGCAATCAGTTTGTCAAAACTTGCGTTTCCATAGATGATATCCACACTACGGCTTACTTGTTTGTTTCGTAATCCGATACTATGTGAAAGTGTATGTTTAATTTCATTCTGAAAAAATATAGTACCGTAATTTCCCACAACTATGATCCGGCAATACAACTATGGTCCGTGATACATACATATCCTTGAAGCGTTCTATGAGTTAGTGCCATTTTATTCCGCGTTTTTGCTACAGTGGATTGGAGAGCTAAGCAACTGCTGCTATCTATGCGTGTACTTCAATACTAGTGGCACAACGTTGAACGAGCTCAGAGCAGTAAATCTTCCGTTACAGAAGCACGTGTTTTGCATTGTCCTATGAACTTTGTCGTCTGCTGTTATCCAGGTAAGACCAATGGACAAATTTATCTTTAAGTTTGGGTAGCAAAGTATTAGTGACGTGTTTAATTTCAATTTATTCTTTAAAGCTACTTCAGGTAACTTTCAATTAATATAAAATTAAGAAATTGTAACTTGAAACATAACTATGGTCCAGTAAGTTAATTGGACCATAGTTGTATGCTTCCCCATATTCCTAACTATATCCGATTTAAAACAATATAACAGTAATAATACACTTGTATCTGAATTCCAGGTTATTCCTAGCTGCAGTAATGAATTCAAAATACAACAGACGAAAAATTGGGGGTCGTCCTTATGTCCCATACACTGCTGAAACAATGGAATTATGCTTAAGTGCGATTATGGGAAATAAATTAACTCAAAGAGAAGCATCAGCCAAATACAACATACGTCGCAGTACTCTAATTCTAAAAATGAAAGCTATACGCAATGACAATGTGCAGTTGCCAGGTCGTACATGTGTATTCACACGAGAGGAAGAAGACTCTTTCGTTGACCATTTAGTGAAAATGTGTGACTTTGGTTTCCCAGTTACTCCACTGGACTTGAGATTTATTGTCAAAACATATTTAGATAGCACTGGGCGGAAAGAAGAGAGGTTCTCAAATAATATGCCTGGGAAACGCTGGGCGGAATCATTTCTGGTATTGTTTTAAATATTCCTGATTCAGGAGCTAAAGTAAGTTGCATGGCTAGGAGTGGTAGGTTGTGGACCTGGCCAAAAGACAATGATATCCTCAACTATGAACTTTCTGATGTCATCTCTAAAATAAACCCTCTAGTAAAGGTATCCTCCAAACGGGAGTTATATTCTGTGAATGAACTGAGTGCTAAACGGGGTAACTGATAACTTTGTGATTTTCTGCATGTTAATTGTCATTATTGATTCAATAAAACATCATTTAATAAGTACAAGCCATTTTATTGCGAATTTCACAGTAAAATACTAAAAAGAATGCTACAAGTATGAACCATGGTAAGGAATGTGAGTTGGACCATAGTTAGGCACTTCGACATACAACTATGTACCATGATTCAAATTTATTTTTCTTCATGATTTATAAATATAACTCAAAAGTAACATACATATTACATTCTGATCAACTTTCCTACTTATTGAAATATTTAAAATTATTTTAGCAAATTGTATGTACCAACAGTGTAGAAAATTTTAAGAAAGTAATGAAAAATGGACCATAGTTATAGGAAATCACGGTACCGTATATCTCCGAATCCAAGATGAACCTCACTTTTTCCTTCAAAAAATTTAAATCAGGCTCAAAAAGAAGTTTGTAAAATCATATGAATGCCTTGTTGTACAGTAGGCCTACGCATTTTTAGACTATCTAAAAATAGTCTTTATTTTTGGCGGCTACACAATTATTCTTTATTTCCGCGGGTTTAAGGAAGATTAATTTAACATTGGCATCATATTACCGAAGAGAACTCGTTGAAAATTTTCCGGCAATACCTATTCCATGCGTCTCTACAATACAACGATCCATCAGGAAATTATTCTTGCTGTCTATAAAACTGTTACCTTTACGCAGCGTCAGATATAACCGGCTGCCGCTACACGCACGCCTCGCTTGTCGGGTTCGGCCAAATTCAGTGGCTAGCGATGTATTGGCCTAATCGGTAACGTTGAAATTCAACGAACGAGTTGCTTGCTTTTTCGTGCACATACCTCACAATTTCATCTTCGACTTCTTTAAAGCGTCCTTATTGCGGACCACTGAATGCATTTTTTGTACAGTACGCATTTTTTAGCTCTTTGTCTTCATGCTAACGCCAAATATTGGCTTTAGTTAGGCCTATGCCGTATTTTCTTGCGGCTGCACAATTATTCTACATTTCCGAGTGTTTAATAAACATTAACTTATAATTGGCATCATAATATCGACTAGAACCCGGTGAAAATTTGCCAGCAATACCTTTACCACGTATCTTTAGAATACAACTATCCATCACGAAAATATTTCTGCTGTCTATAAACCTTAATTTTACTAAGCGTCAAGTACAATAGACGCGTTATGACTCTGCCACTGAGTAGCCATGGTTTTCCTAAGAATTCGAAGGGTCGCATGCTTTGATGCCATTCTGCAGATTTGAGAAACACACAGGCTCTGTACAACCGGTTGTCGCGGCTAGCGATGTGTAGTAAAGAGGCGGTCGTTTATTGTCAACGAGTTCTGTGCCCGTGTGAAAAGAAGCAGCATGGTTACCGCGGTAGTTGCCAGTGGTATCCATTAACTTACTGTTAGGCCGCGAATGCAATAACCCTTGAGTTTTCGCATGAGATTCTGAGAAAAAAAAAAGTCTTGGATTCGGAGAAATAAGGTATCACTACAGAGATTTCTGTGGCAAACACCTCAGCTTTCTTATTCAAACAGCGTCACCTAACCTAACCGTATATGTAGCCTATCATGAAAACATATTTGAAACGCATGTAGAGAAATAACCTCCTCGCGAAAATTTTACGTGTAAATGGCCGTAACTTTGAGCGAGAAGATATGAAATATCCTCTGAAATCAGTGATGTACTCTGCCATATCTTGAGGTGTATCACATTCTTACTTAATTTCCGTACATAACATTAAAATTAAGATATCGTTTACTTCAGTCTTTATTTTTAACGAGTTAACAACTGCTATCGGCCACGTTATTTACACATTTATTACGAAAACGTGTTTCTTCTCTTTCATTTCGATTTTTTTTTTTTTTTTAGAGAACATCAGTCAATGGGTAGTACTAATAAACTCCAACATCGCCTTTGAATGTCAACGAGAGAGTTTGCAAATGCACAAAGTGAGAAAACTATACCGTGCCGAAGATGATCGACAGCATTTTGTTTCAGTTTTCTTATTCAAACAGCGTCACGTATCCTAACTTAACCGTACTATATGTATGATGAAAACACACTTCAAGCGCACGTAGAGAAACTATACCTTTCTCGCTATATATTTTCATATTAACCTTTCCGTAATTTAACCAGACACGACAAAATAGAAACCAACCTCTGAAATCAATTAAGCACTCTGCCATATCTTAAGGTGTATTCCATTCTTACTTAATTGCAGTATTTAGCCTCAAAATTAAGCGGTCGTCTAGTCAGCCTTAATTTTAACGAGTTAACAACCGTTATCGGACACGTTATTTACGCATTTATTACGAAAATATGTTCTCTTTCATTTCGAATTTTCTTTACGGAACAACTGTCGACGGATTTTACTAATAAACTCCGACATCGCCTTCGAATGTCGACGAGAGAAATCGCTAGTTCACATAGCGAGGAAACGATGCCGAAGGTAATCGATCGCATGCAATATCATCGCTGGGGTGCATAAATATCGGTAATGGAGAAATCGCGCGCGCTTAATCACTCATAATAACGAATGCGCCAGTGATAGGGTTCTCGCTGTAACCAAAGGACGATACACAGTTTAATATAGGAATTATGGAACGACGGACAGAAAAATGTTGCCGCTATAACGGAGCTCACGTTATATGCCGTACTCGCTATATCGGACTTCTACTGTATTAAAGAACAATTTTGCCAGATCATTTCGGTTAAGCTGGGTTTCGTTTAAGCAAAGTTCGGTTAAGCAGGGTGCTACTGTACAATTTTTATTTTCCCAAAAAATGACTGTTTTGGATTAAGCCCCTTTCAGCATGAACTGATTCAATTAGAATATGGTTTGGGTGTGTTGGACTTTAATACCAATAGAATAAGTAAATAAATCTAAATCTGGTAATTTTAAGTTTATATTCAAATGTTCGCAACAGTCATATGTTAAAAAGATATCAGGAACTATGTCCTTTTTATTAGTAGTATTCACTTGATCTGAAGATTTTAATTTTATATTTGGCCCGTAGGCAGTGCAAGTTTCATAAAAGGTAAGAATACCTACTCCTTTTATTGTTACATCACTTGTTTCACGACATACCACTGTTAATTTAGTTGGTTCTGTAGCTGTTGCACTTGCACTATATCTTTAGGACAGTTTAATGGTATGGAGCTAGTACCAGTTAATAAAGTTAAAACACGATCATTTTCTCCATGAGTAATTTTCAAGGGAAATTCTACAGGACATAGGCTACATTCGTATTTTCAGAGATTGTCTTACATTTAAGCATTTGGTCCTTGGACACGTAAGTATACAATTGTTGTTCTTCACTTATCATAATGAATTCTGATGTTGGTCTTATTATTATAAACTGATGATTTTCATGTCATTGGTGTGGGGAAAGGAAGAATTTTGTACACCATAAAATTCTTTTCATCACTGAGAGGAGTTGTGGGTACATATACTAAGACTTCTTGGTTAATGACAACCTGTAACTTGGCTATCTTATAAATTAGGTACTCATGAGTGGTGCCCAATTCAAATGGTAGAGTCATCTTCTGAGGGAGTTGTCCTAATGCTTTTTTATAAGCCTTAACTATTTCTGCAGGACTTAATATTTGGACATGAATAATTCTTAGTTGAGCATATGTAATGGCTGAGGTTATTATATTGGTCGTGTATTTGGACTAATAAGTCTTCAATTTCTGTTAAATGTTGTTTAATGTTAACTTCCTTGCTAAGTTGGTTTTTGGCTTGTTCTAATTGTTGGGTTTCATTTTTAATAAAACTTTTAATTTGCTCTAAGCTTTGACTAAGTTTTAACTCATTGTTAGTGACGTCATATAGTGTATTATTCATTGATTGGAGTGTCGAACGTACGACCAGCATTTGCTCTTTCGCAACTTTAATCACTGACATCTGTTCTTTTTCTAATTCGGATATTTTATCCTGATAAAAATCTGCATCGTCTTGGTACATCGTTCCAAATAATAATTTAAATAGCGTGCCAATAAAATTGAAAAGACCTCTCTTGGTTCTCTGGTTTTGTCCTCTAGAAAATTACTTGATTATATTTTTGAGATTTTGAATCTTTTGTATTCTAATTAACTTTAATTGAACCTTGTGTTGACACGTATGGTTTAATGTTTGTGGTAATCGATAATATAGTGTTTGTGTTTTCTGAATATTCTTTCGAACGATTGTAAGTGTTGTGTGGAGTTTCGTTAGGTTTACATAGGTAATTAATTTCCATTTGGTAGTGGTAAGTTGCACTACACACTGATCCTTGAAATAAATGCCTGGTGTCTTTTCATAGGGGGTGACTTGGTAATCTAGTGTATTAACTATAATTATGTGGTACATCAAGACTAATGGTACGAGGGTTAGAAGGTGGGTTGTTGTTGGCTGCGCCATCTTGTTCCGTGAGAGAGACCTGTAAGAAAGAGAATGTACTTCGCTACGTTGTAACGTTTGTGAGTAGTACATGTGTACAGTACCTTTTAAGCGTGATTGTTTTAATTTGCCTCACTTCCTTATGACAGTGTCCAATTTTTGTATAGCGACTAATTTTATGTATGTAATATCCCTGGGGTCGGCCTTGTGGCACTTAGGGTATGTTTTTAAGCAGCATGTTTAAGGGTACATTATAATACTAATTTGTGAGTGGTGACTCACGGTCACAGGGGAGTACCCTGCGTGGGTATCTATTACCGTACTCTTGTTAGGAATGTTGAAGAAATGACACTAAGGAGTCTTGTGGTCAGGTGGAGACATACAACCTGTGGTGTGGAAGGATCTGCTTTTATCATACAGTGTCCGATATAGGACTTAGGGCATACCGTTAGGTAGTCTAAAGCTTTAGGGGTTATATTGGGTGGCCCTTAAGGTGGTGGCTATCGGCCGAGGAGTAGCTCACCTTCTGGTACTCAACATCCTAAAAGGAAGACAGCTGTTCCGTTCCACGGGTAACATCACCGTAAATTTAAGTACCAGAATGTTACTTTATGAGTCTTGTTATCAGATAGCTGTTGTCAATATCGACATTTCTGTCCTGATAGAGGATTTGTTCATTGACTGGTATCCAGTACGAATTCTTACTGCAATGAATCGTACCATAAGACTATGTTCTTATTGCCTAGATCCAGTTTTGGATCCTCGTGGTATCCCCAGGTGCAATACTGTCCATCGATAATGGTTTCAGCTGTATTTTTGGCAGTAATGGATTGTAATATGAGTAGTCAGCAGTTCTGTGTTTACTGTGCGGTTTTATGTTGATTTCATCTCGCCCTTCTTACAGCTACGGGCGAGGAAGGTTCCGTTCAAAATCATTCCGTCCCTTTCAAAACTAAGGACGAGGTACCTGTTTGAGTTCTACTGTTTCGGTAACGTGTGTACATTGGGTGTCCGGTCTGGCTCGCACGGACCTTGTTTCGCTTGTGAGGTCTTATCTACTTCCGCTGTTTACTAACACAGCTGTAGTGCTTTCTTATCTTAAAACTCACTCATTCATTCGAATTTATTTTCGAACCGTTCGCTCACGAATTATGAAATGCAGGAGTGCCTGATCAGCGATACGACATACAGTCTGTACGTAGAGGAACTGTCACTTTGTTGCACATAGCAGAAGTTCATTGTGTTGAGTGTAACACAGCACAGCCATCTCTTGCAACACAGTGACACGGTCCTATGAAGAGACCTGCACCAAATTATTGCACCAATGAAAACTGATCCCAAAATATCAAAGTTTAGTTGGAAAATGACATATTTTTGTTGGGGATTGTATTTTGTACAGATTGTGCAGAACACTTAGCTTTTGCCACGACAACAGCGTATAAAGCCGGTAAGCAGTAACAATTAGTCAACTCGGTTTTGAACGAGCTTTCTTTGCGCGAACCTATCAGTTGTAAGGTTTCATATTTTTGAAACTTTACTTGGACACTTTTTGATTTGATTTTGTTTGTACATTTTTCTGTGTTGTAATCAAATAAATTATCATAAGCGAGAGTTCGGTAACAGAGAGTATAGTGAAAAATTAAACCAATTAACATTAAGTAGGAACAAGTAAGCAGTTCAGCAGCTTAGCCGTTAAACCACGGAGGCAGTCAAATGAAACCTATTAAACAGTATTTTTCAATAATCTTGCAGTAGAAAATAATATTTTCATTCATATAACTTGTCAATATATTGCATTAATTCTACCTGCTGTAATTAAATTTATATCAAGTTAATCATAGGTGTTATATTTTATTTAAGGTCCTGAATTTTCATCTTGGCAGGCGGGTCCATATTGCTTTCATTACACCCCGGAGCTTGCCTCTCAGGGCCGACAGCAACTGGATGAAGAAGAACTGGGTCTGATGCGGGGGAGTGTTCTCGTCTCCTCTTCCACCCTGACATATCATTGTGTTTATCCTATCTCGCTTTATATGACTTCATACTTGTGTGCTTCAGCTCTCAGTCTGAAACAATCGGCGACATTGTGAAGGGAAAAATCATCTTTGAAAAGCTGAACGTAAAATTCAAATTCCCCTTTGATAATTGTGTGCTGCCTTTAATCGTATGCTAAAATATGTCAAATACCACTGAATCTGAAGACTGCTAGTCACGAAGGAGGCTGTTGATGGAGGTTCCAGATGCTTAAGGATAAGGGCAACTGGCCTCGCACCTTTCAAACAAGATGTAATAGAGTTTCACATCTGCAGAAACAAACTTACATACATCTCTTTTAGCAAGTAGTAACAAAATACTGTACAAAGTTTTATTTTAAAGTGACATCAAATACAGGTGGTTTTGTTTCTCTTGGAATGAAACCCAGGTCAGTGCAGAAAAAAAGAGCAGCAAAGCACAAAGTGATTAGTGAGACACCAATTGTATCGCTTCATGCAGAAAGGGCCTCAAGCCCACGTGTTGTACACTCCTAAATGCACGTATTCTTGCTGAAAAGGCTTCCTCTCAGTCAGTAAACCAGGATTCAATGAGCACTATTGAAGGAAAAAGGTCATCAG
This sequence comes from Anabrus simplex, assembly GCF_040414725.1. Taxonomy (NCBI): domain Eukaryota; kingdom Metazoa; phylum Arthropoda; class Insecta; order Orthoptera; family Tettigoniidae; genus Anabrus; species Anabrus simplex. Next base: position 65,916,685 of record NC_090277.1, read on the forward strand.
TCACAGACTCGAGCCCGTTCTCCATAAAACAAATGTGTTGGTATCTACCTAACAGCAGATGCACACAACAGTAACTGATTATGTTTTGTTCGCCAAGAGCAGATATTCTTCATTTATTGATAGATGTGCACGGCACACCTTCCCCCTGAGGAGAAACTCTTCAACATGTGCGGGGATTCTGCCGGAGCATTGAGCTAATGTGCAAAAATAACCACCAGCATGTAAGAATGTTTATTGCTCAAGCCTTGAGACAGCATGGATAGGAGATTCACTGCATCCACACCAAAGACTCTAATCGGACCGCTGACATCATAGCCATCAGCAGAAATACACTACATCCTGCCATTCGCTCTGAAAGAGACTCAAATCAGGCTCAGGATGGGGACCATGCACCATGCTTGCCTTACCTGTCAGCAAAGTACAAAATAACCATCGATCGTTCAGAGGCCTGCTATTCAGAGCAAGAGGCACCTTCCCTAGTCAGCCATTGATCTTATTATAAAACTTGAAAATTCCATCCTGCAAAATAGAAATACAGTTCCTGAGGGACTCTACATCTCTACCTGAGAGTGTACAACCCCCCCTGGAAAAAGAAGACAAAAACAACATTAACAATTATAAATTAATACCTTTTGATGTTTTTAAGTACTATCGAAACTGTAACTAGATGTAAACAGTCACCCTCATTGGAGGATGGACAATTTATGATTTCTTTAATAAATCTCTCTGTCTAGACTTGTGACCCAAAACTCTTTAACATTTGACCAGGTAATACTTCACGGAATATCGGCATGATTCGCATGACATGGGGTTTTATTGATAAAAACAATGAGTGCACAAACAGGCCAACAGATGGCGGTGGTCAGCAACACGTGAATGATGCTGCATGAGTATTAAAGGTCCTGTCGTGAGGAAGGGCGTCATATTCACCTGCACTCGCGGCACGTTGGCGTTACCAGAAAAGGCATGGTTAATGAAGCTTTATTTTGGTGTCAATAAAACCTCATGTCATGCCAAACGTGGGTGTCAATTATTACCTCTCTACCTCCGACACTCCGTGAAGTACTGCCTTGTCAAATGTTAGCAGATTTTTGGGTCATCCTCTACAATATTCTGTTAATGTGGACATTTTTGTAATATTTCAACTTGTTTGCTTATGAATGTGATTTTTGCAGAAGAGGCCTCAGTCCAGTTAAGAGCTTTGGATCTGTATTGACAGTTATGTAATATAAGTTGAAAAACTGCTATATTGGCTCCACCTAGTCAATAGCTTTAAGCTTATTTACAATTCAGCGTTCTAAAAAAACATAATATCAGAACAAGATGACATGTTTTGGCTGCGTTAGGCCATCTTCAGCTGTCTACAAATAACTTCAACTTAAAATTCATGGATTGAAAGTTGCAAAACATTTACATCCATATGATAGGTGGATGCTGAAACATCACCAGCTTCTAGAAGCGTTTGATGTAGTATGAAGACGTCAGCTCTTCTAGATAATAAATGACAATGATGATTAATTAATATTAATTTAAAGTTTCTTCCATTCCTTAAAATTCGTTTCACATAAAAATATTTACATTTCATTAAAATTGTTGTTCTGCTTCGTACAAGAACTTCTGTTTTAAAATGTAGATTAAATTCATTTAAATGCCAGCCAGACCATTGAGTATAAATGAACTGCCATCAGGTCATGATGTGTGATATGAAATCTGGAAGGAAAAAGAAGAATTAGTAAGGTGAATATTAAAACGAGGGAAGCAAGGTACAGCGAAAGACAAACCGTATAGACAGAAATATACAACAACAGACATAAACTGTATATGTATTGTTGCTCTAAAGTAATAATTTTACAACGTTGAATTGTGGGTGGAACCACTATCCTAGTTGAGAGCTCACAATAATGAACAACTGTAACTGTGAATCAAATTTAATATATCCTATTAGCATTTTAAAATAGATGATTGTGTTAATCTTGACATTCTTTCAATATTTTCATTGTGGGTATAAATATTTGTGATCTGTGCTGAAGGGGCGTGCATCCAGAGAATTTTATTGCCCCTAAATGGAAATTACGCAGTTGAACATGTACATGCTCTGAGCTGAAACTACCTATCACACATTTTAGGTGTTATTTGGGTGACATATTGGTTCAAAATACAGTAGAACACCGATTATCCGAAATAAAGGGGGCGGTGCCACTTCGGGCGACGCCCTTTTTCGGATGACCACAGGGTAAATACTTTTGGAAGTTAAATGTCGAAACAAAATACATAAACTCGTTAAGCAAAGGTGCATACTGTATATTAACATTAAAATGTTTACATAATGTCACTAATAGTATAAAATCAGTGATTTTCTTCTGAATTTCCTTGGTGCAGCGCTGTCGTTCAGCTATGTCGCGCCACCGTTTAATCAACTGTACATCAGCTGGTGTAGATTCATTGCTTTGTTCAACAAAGCGCAAAGTTGAAATAATGAAATATTTCTTTGTTACTATTGAACTGAATACTGTATACAGTAATTGTATTACAGTACTGTAATTAAAGCGTGTGCTACTGTACTTTAAGAAAAGTTCAAAATCAATCTCACCTCTAATGCATTAAATCCATCATCTAATGTTAAATCGATTCTCAGAACTGCTATTGTCAAGGTCGGTGTCGTGTGCATAATCTTCATGACGAATAATACAGTAATAATGATAATAATATCATAATAGTATCATGGAACGAACTAGAGGGTAAGAAACTGTTCTGTTCTATGCTACACGTGTGATGGTCTAATGTTCTAAGGGGAAGGAGATTGCAGGCTAAGGGCTCTATTCAGGATCAGAATTCAGGACAGGTGTCTGTGCGAAATCGGTACGAGTCACTCCAGGTAGAACAACAGAGGGAAGATGAGGGACAGGGAACTGTTGCTGAGATGTGTGGAAGTAGCAGGAAGGGAAAAGGTAGGAAAGGAGAATGAAGAGTAGAGGATAGGAAAAGACAGGTGGAACAGGGTCATGGGAATGAGAAAAGGGAGGAGGAAGTAGCTTCTGCAGCTATCAGGAAAGATAGGGCTGACCAGAAGGGGAGGGGATCAAATGAGGTGGGTAGGGTTGAGGCTCTGGTCATGGGGGATTCCATCGTTAGACACGTGGGGAAAGTGTGTGGAGGCAAGGGTACCAGTTTAGAGTGTTATCCAGGAATTAGGTTAAGGCAGATGTTGAAGAAAGTAGAAGAGAAGGAGGAGGGAAAGGAGTAGGTGGTAGTGTTTCACGTTGGTACTAACAACGTAAGACAAGCAGGTATAAGTACCAACATAGTTGTAGATGTGTGGGATCTGGTAAATGCAGCACGGGTGACGTTTAAGAAAGCAGAGATTGTTATTAGTGGAATAGTGTGTAGAAGGGATAATGACTGGAGGGTGATTGGGGTTATAAATGAGACTATGGAGTGGGTAAGTTATGTAGGAAACTAGTAGTGAAATTTCTAGATCCTAATGGGTGGGTAGGAGATAGGGCTCTGCGCACAGATGGCCTTCATTTAAACTGCACTGGTACGTATAAGTTAGGAAATTTGTTTGGAAGGGTAATAAGGAGGTACATTCAGGGGAACTGGATGGCCTAGGGAGCGGTGATAAGGGAACAGGGAACTGGAAATCAAGTAGGGATGACATAAAATTGTTAGTGTTGAACTGTAGAAGTATTGTAAGGAAGGGAATAGAATTAAGTAATTTAATAGATATATATTTACCAGATATTGTAATAGGAGTTGAATCATGGCTGAGAAATGATATAATGGATGCAGAAATTTTCTCACGGCACTGGAGTGTGTATCGTCGAGATAGGATAGGAAGGGTGGGAGGGGGAGTGTTCATTCTGGTGAAAGAAGAATTTGTAAGCTACGAAAAAGTTAAAGATGAGACACATGAAATTCTAGGTCTAAATATAATAGGCAACTTGATATATTTGGAGTGTACAGATCGGGAAAGGGTAGCACTGACGCGGATCCGGAATTATTTCATAGGATAGTCAGCTATGTGGGAAACGACATGGAAAGAAATGTGACTGTAGCGGGAGATCTGGATTTGCCAGATGTCAATTGGGAAGGAAATGCGAACGACGGGAAGCATGACCAACAAATGGCAAATAAGTTCATATGGCAAGGACAGCTGATTCAGAAAGTGACGGAACCAACCAGAGGGAAAAATATCCTGGATGTCGTGCTGATAAAGCCAGATGAGCTCTATAGGGAAACTGAAGTAATAGATGGTATTAGTGATCATGAAGCTGTTTTTGTGGTAGTTAAAAATTAATGTGATAGAAAGGAAGGTCTTAAAAGTAGGACTGTTAGGCAGTACCATATGGCTGATAAAGCAGGCATGAGGCAGTTTCTAAAAAGTAACTATGATCGGTGGAAAACGGTAAATAAAGTAAACAGACTCTGGGATGGGTTTAAAGAAAGTGTTGAGGAATGCGAAAACAGGTTTGTACCATTAAGGGTGGTAAGGAATGGTAGAGACCCACCTTATTATAATAGAGAAATAAAGAGACTAAGAAGGAGGTGCAGACTGGAAAGAAATAAGAGTTAGAAATGGCTGTGGAAGTAAGGAGAAATTGAAGGAACTTACTAGAAAATTGAATCTAGCAAAGAAGGCAGCTAAGGATAACATGATGGCAAGCATAATTGGCAGTCATACTAATTTTAGTGAAAAATGGAAGGGTATGTATAGGTATTTTAAGGCAGAAACTGGTTCCAAGAAGAACATTCCAGGAATAATTAACAAACAAGGGGAGTGTGTATGTGAGGATCTTCAAAAGGCAGAAGTAATCAGTCAGCAGTAAGTAAAGATTGTTGGTTACAAGGATAATGTCGAGATAGAGGAGGAGACTAAGGCCAAAGAAGTAATAAAATTTATATATGATAACAATGACATTTACAATAAGATACAAAAGTTGAAAAATTGGAAAGCGGCTGGAATTGATCAGATTTCTGGGGATATACTAAAGACAATGAGTTGGGATATAGTACCATATCTTAAGTACTTATTTGATTATTGTTTGGTCGGAGGAGCTATACCAGATGAATGGAGAGTTGCTGTAGTAGCCCCTGTGTATAAAGGAAATGGTGATAGACATAAAACGGAAAATTACAGGCCAGTAAGTTTGACATGCATTGTATGTAAGCTTTGGGAAGGTATTCTTTCTGATTATATTAGACATGTTTGTGAAATTAATAACTGGTTCGATAGAAGGCAATTCGGTTTTAGGAAAGGTTATTCCACTGAAGCTCAACTTGTAGGATTCCAGCAAGATATAGCAGATATCTTGGATTCTGGAGGTCAAATGGCCTGTATCGCAATTGACCTGTCTAAAGCATTTGATAGGGTGGACCATGGGAGACTACTGGTAAAAATGAGTGCAATTGGACTAGACAAAAGAGTGACTGAATGGGTTGCTATATTTCTAGAAAATAGATCTCAGAGAATTAGAGTAGGTGAAGGTTTATTTGACCCTGTAATAATTAAGAGGGGAATTCCTCAAGGCAGTATTATCGGACCTTTATGTTTTCATATATATATAAATGATATGAGTAAAGGAGTGGAATCGGAGGTAAGGCTTTTTGCGGATGATGTTATTCTCTATAGTGTGATAAATAAGTTACAAGATTGTGAGCAACTGCAACGTGACCTCGAAAATGTTGTGAGATGGACAGCAGGCAATGGTATGTTGATAAACAGGGTTAAAAGTCAGGTTGTGAGTTTCACAAATAGAAGTTCTCTCAGTTGTAATTACTGCATTGATGGGGTGAAAGTTCGTTTTGGGGATCATTGTAAGTATCTAGGTGTTAATATAAGGAAAGATCTTCATTGGGATAATCACATAAATGGGATTGTAAATAAAGGGTACAGATCTCTGCACATGGTTATGAGGGTGTTTAGGGGTTGTAGTAAGGATGTATAGGAGAGTGCATATCTGGTAAGACCCCAACCAGAGTATGGTTCCAGTATATGGGACCCTCACCAGGATTACCTGATTCAAGAACTAGAACAAATCCAAAGAAAAGCAGCTCAATTTGTTCTGGGTGATTTCCGACAAAAGAGTAGCGTTACAAAAATGTTGCAATGTTTGGGTTGGTAAGAATTGAGAGAAAGAAGAGGAGCTGCTCGACTAAGTGGTATGTTCAGAGCTGTCAGCAGAGAGATGGCGTGGAATGACATTACTAGACGAGTAAGTTTGAATGGCGTTTATAAAAGTAGGAAAGATCACAATATGAAGATAAAGTTGGAATTTAAGAGGACAAACTAGGGCAAATATTCATTTATAGGAAGGGGAGTTAGGGATTGGAATAACTTACCAAGGGAGATGTTCAATAAATTTCCAATTTCTTTGAAATCATTTAGGAAAAGGCTTGGAAAGCAACAGATAGGGAATCTGCCACCTGGGCGACTGCCCTAAATGCAGATCAGTACTGATTGATTGATCTCTCAACCATGGTACAACCCGAGGATCCCTAGGACATTGTTGTTTCCTAGAACCGATATGCAAATTCTGACACTATGTTGTAAGCTTGGAAGTGTTTCTGACTGTGGCCCCAGTAATCTGGATGGTCTCGTTCCGATCCCCAACTTTCCTTGGTAATTGCCCTTTTCCTGTCCGGTTCCATGGCTAAAAGGTTAGCGTGCTAGCCTTTGGCCACAGGGGTCCCGGATTCGATTCCCTTAACCTTAATTGGTTAATTTCGCTTGCACGGTGTCTGGGTGTATGTGTCGTCTTCACCGTCATTTCATCCTCATTACGACGCGTAGGTTGCCTACGGGCGTCAAATCAAAAGACCTGCATCTGGCGAGCTGAACTTGTCCTCGGACCCTCCGGCACTAAAAGCTATACGCTATTTCATTTCATTTTTTATTCTGCTCTTTTCCTCATGTCTTGACATTTGTAAACACAGGTTACATTCCCAATACTGAGGATTATACAGGAAAATATTCCCCCGCATTACAATCCTAAGAGTTTTCCTTTCATTCAAGTAGTATAAATATGGAGAATTATGATTCGCCCTATTGAGCCTTGCTAGTGGACTTTTTTTGTCGCTACATTTCGGCGTAAGTTTTTAATTTTTTCGTGACGTACGTAAAACAACGGCTGATCCTCGCTCTAATTTCAGGAAATATTTTTTGGGGGTGGGGGTGGGCGGTCCCACTGCCCCCCCCCCCCCCCCTTGGCTACGCTTGTGACTCCGACTTTGGTCCAAGTCCCTTCGCTTTCAAAACTCGCAAAAAATAAACAGGGAAAACAAACCATCCTGTTGGTAATTTCGCACCCACGCAACCACTGGATTCTTTTGCATAGGGCCTATATCCATTCTGAATTTACGCACGATTTCTTTACTTTTAATCTCCATCGTTATATCAAGATCAGGCAGTGGGCGGGCGGCATTCTTAATCTCAAGTTTGCGCTCAAGAGAGAGAGAAGAAAATTTTGTCTTTCTGGGTATCTGGACACTGTTCATACTCATTTTGTAGCTCCTTACCTTTCCCGAGCACAAAGATTGTGGACGCAACCACAATGCACAAAAAAACACACACGGACATAAGATTGTAACTTCTTTATGTTCTAAAAATTAAGTTTCTGTTCGACACAATAGTACATTGACACGCTTGCACGGCGTACAATAATATAACGAATTATGATAAATACTGCAAAGTTTTATAAACACTACTATCACATGTGAAAAACAGAAGGAAATTTTAGGGATGTGTGTTCGCCCTGTTGACAACGTTGGTAACTTAATTTTACGAACTCGTGTGGGCTAGGCAGTTAGCATTTGCATTGGTATCATCTTCCCGCAATTTTTTTTTTTTTTTTTTTTTTTTTTTTTGCCTCTGACCGGGTGAGTTGGCCGTGCGCGTAGAGGCGCGCGGCTGTGAGCTTGCATCCGGGAGATAGTAGGTTCGAATCCCACTATCGGCAGCCCTGAAGATGGTTTTCCGTGGTTTCACATTTTCACACCAGGTAAATGCTGGGGCTGTACCTTAATTAAGGCCACGGTCGCTTCCTTCCAACTCCTAGGCCTTTCCTATCCCGTCGTCGCCATAAGACCTATCTGTGTCGGTGCGACGTAAAGCCCCTAGCAAAAAAAAAAAGAATGCCTCAGTGATTTTTAAGTTAAGTTTCTCTCCAAGAAGTAATTACTCCAAAGAAGGCAAATGAATAGATGTTCAGTAAGTATTAGTAATATATTTGGGACAAAATATCAATCGGAATTTGGCAGTTTAATGTGACTTTTGTTAGTAATGATGCTTTCCAACACTAGTGTTAACCATATATACTATTCTTTGCTGCCGTAGTTAAATTCCTGTAAGGGCAACAGATGGCAGGCATGTACTAGTTTTCTGACCCCAACAACACGACTTGCGATTACGAAGACGGGTGAGAGAGAGTGGCATACTGCGCATGCGTAAATCACGGATATTCGTTTGTGCGGGGTCACAATCGATTTGGGAAGTTTTTGTTACAATCGCAGGCACCCCTTTCCTACTTCCAGACTGATTACAGTTGAGGAGATTTTATAATAATGGCAGGCAGCTTTCTTACGGCCAGGTAAATTGAGTTGTGCTGTTATCATTACAATGATAGGGCACTTTTGCAATCTAGCCAGCTTAATACCAGTCACAGCGAGTTGATGGGTTTTCATTAAAATAGCAGGCCACTGTGCCTAATGCCAGTCACATTTTAGATGGGTACATTTGTTCATAATGGCGGGCACCATTACCTACAGCCAAACACAATCGGGTAGGGGAGTTTTGAAAAAACCCGCATGCTCCATTGACTTCTGCAAGTGAAATCGAGAAAGGAATTATTCATTAAAATGGTGGGCCCACTTTACTAATGCCACTTACACAGGAGTTGGAGCAGGACTCCATTCCTACTGCCAGTGAAAGTCGATGTCGGGAGTACTGATTACAATAGTAGGCACAAATTTCTTGACCTCGAAAAATCGACATCAGTGAATATATATACATAGATCGACATACGTAATTATACGCATGTTTGAAATATTGCACACCTTCATATACATATTAACTGCTGCTATCGACAAACGGATTCTACCACAAGACGTCGTACATAGCGGTATAAATGGCTGTATCTCGTCTATTCATGGGTCAGATTGAGTAAGATACATTGAATAGGGTGAACTTTGGGTTAGATTGTCCAACAGTGCATTACTTTTCGCATAATTATATGCCAGCTACAAATATAGCATTTGGCATATATGTGGCTACTGTGTGGGCAAATGTTCGTGTAGAATTTGATGATTCTCTCTTTGCCACTGGCGTAGCCAAGGCGGGGGGCCCAAGGGGGCCGGCCCCCCCCCCCCCAAATATTTCCTGAAACTAGGGCGAGGATCAGCCGTTGTTTTACGTACGGTACGAACAACTTAAAAACGTACGTCGAAATGTTAATTTAACGTAGCGACAAGAATCTACTAGCAGGGCTCTATAGGGCCATACATAATTATCCATATTTGTACTGCTTGAATGAAAGGAAGACACTTGTGATGCGCGGGAATATTTCCCTGTAGAGGACTCACTATTGAGAATGTGTTGAAAAATGTCAAGACATGAAGAAAGGGGCAATTAGCAAGGGATTACTCAGTAGGCGGCCGGAACGTGACCACCAAGATAACGGGGACGACGGCCAGAAACAGTTGCAAGCTTACCACATCTTGTCAGCTTTTGCATATCGGTTCCAGGAAACAACAATGTCCTAGGGATCCTCGGGTTGTACCGTGGTTGAGAGATGTGCTGTGTTTAAGTTGCAGCGTTGGGAAGACTGTGACAGGATTGTGAACTGCACGTTAGTTCCTCATTTTGTGCCATATAAGTAACTTTTTTGAAGAGGGACCGTTTTGTCACTGAGAAGCCAACACTATGTGCATCCTCGGTAAGTTATGAAAAGGTTTTTTTTTTTTAATTCTTCCAGTAGCAAAACAATCGCGGATGCGTGCCTAAGTTCGATAGGTAGGCCTATAAATTTTGTCAAATGCTCGGGGATTGATTGGAACCTCAAATGGCAGCATCAAAAGTGGGGGTAAGTATTTTTTAATTGGCGGACCGTGATAACTCAGTTCCAATGGTTCTATCTTCTCATCAGAACAGCCCAGGCTTGAATCGCAGTCGATGCATGAAACATTTTTAAATGGGTAGTCACGTTCTACTGATACGGATTCTACTTAAAAACTAGATCCCGTCCCTTACCTTTCTTTTCCTTATACTTTTGAGCCAGAACCGCATCATTTATAGTGGTGTATTTTGAGTATCCAACTATTATTCGGACCTACCTTGTACCTTAAATGGTGAGTGAATGCAGTGGCGTACCCACAAAATAATTTCAGTGCCCAATAGTGTGGATACAACTTTTCCTTGGAAGGGGTTGTGAAAAAAAAATTTAGTTTTTATTTTGAATTTGCTTTACGACGCACTGTAGGTCTTATGGCGACGATGGGAAAGGAAAGGGCTGAGAGTGGGAAGAAGCGGCCGTGGCCTTAATTAAGGTACAGCCCCAGCATTAGCCTGGTGTGAAAATGCGAAACCACAGAAAACCATCTTTAGGGCTGCCGACAGTGGTGTTTGAACCCACTATCTCCCGGATGAAAGCACACAGCTGTGCGCCCCTAACCACACGGTCAACTCGCCGGTGGATATGAAAAGAAAGCCGGTCCTACCGAGTGCGGTGACGGATCTTCAATAGATTTTGTTGGTTTTGATTGTTACCATGTACAATCATTGCTTCTGTACTCTTAACATAAACCTGCTGCATTATTGAAACTGTTCGTAAAATTGATAATATCGTTCTTCGTTTGTGAGGAAGTAGAATCTTCAATTAATTTGTCTTCTTAAAAAAAGGAACCACTTTGGTACTACACCCCGTGAAGGTGACTACCTTCCAGGCCGTAGATATTTAGATTACGGGAGACTCAAGGAAAACTCTACTGCACCAAAAAACAATCCTATATCCTCCTCATCCCATTCTTTTCTTAACTCTGTCAGTGCCTGGAATCGAATGCAGGATGCCTTAAGCCAAATTTGAGAATAAGGATACTTAAAAGTAACCAGCCGGCCCCACGGTGTAGAGGTAGCGTGCCTGCCTCTTACCGGAGGCCCCGGGTTCGATTCCCGGCCAGGACAGGGACTTATACCTGAATCTGAGGGCAGGTTCGTGGTACACTCAGCCCACGTGTTTATAATTGAGGAGCTATCTGACGGTGAGATGGCGGCCCTGCTCTAGAAAGCCAGGAATAACGGCAGGGAGGATTCGTCGTGCTGACCACACGACACCTCGTAATCTGCAGGCCTTCGGATTGAACAGCGGTCGCTTGGTAGGCGATGGCCCCTCGGGGCTCTTACGCCATGGAGTTTGGTTTGGAAAAGTGAACAGAGAAGGAAGCGCCACCTCAGCAAGACTCCTTAGCTTCCAGCTAGTTCTTCTTTCCTGCCTCGTGCATTTAGGACAGTAAGAAAATGTACGCCTTAATAAATGCTCCTCATAAAACCTTTGTAAAAATACTAACTGCATCTACAATAATTACAAACTCCTCCTTTTCATGTGGCTCAGTTGGTTGAGTCGCTGTCCTTCTGAGTCTGAGTTCGCAGGTTCAAATCCCGGTTTGAATCGGTAACCCTTAAAACGGTGTTGAAATGGCAACAGCTCAGTGTCGTTGGTTTCTGGCACGTTAATAAGAATTATACATACGAATATTAGCGTCACAAAACTCTAACTTTATACTACTAGGCCTATATTCTGTATCCCAGGCTTGCGAGGGAAAGTAATTAACAATTTACTTTACGTCGCACCGACACAGATAGGTCTTATGGCGACGGTGGGATAGAAAAGGCTTAGGAGTGGGAAGGAAGCGACCGTGGCCTTAATTAAGGTACAGCCCCAGCATTTGTTTGGTGTGAAAATGGGAAACCACGGGAAAACATTTTCAGGGGTGCCGACAGTGGGGTTCGAATCCACTATCTCCCGGATGCAAGCTCACAGCTGCGTGGCTCTAACCGCGTTGGAAACTAATAGGACAAGGTAAACCCTACATAGCATATGTTGAAACGTGTACTTTTCTTTACCAACTAACAAAATATCCTTACCCATACGCTTTACATTATTTATTTATTTATTTATTTATTTATTTATTTATTTATTTATTTATTTATTTATTTATTTATTAGTGCCTTCAGTTCAGTGGCGAAGTTAGAGATCCAGGCCCTCTCGTACACTTAACCACATACTAATCAGAATCTTAAATAAAATACTGAGATACTTAAAATAGTTAAAACTACAAAAATTAATACAATTGAAAATAAATTTAAATAAATCACTAAATTAATATTAGAACTAATTAATATTAAAAACTCTTAACAATGGCTAATTCTCAGGAACGCACACATTCATACTTCAACCATTCAGTCAGCTGTCCTCAGCAGGTAGTCTGGGCAGGTGACTTTAAATCGTGATTTAAAAAAGCTAGTTTCTCTGACCTGAACTGGCAGGGAATTCCATAATCTGGCGACAGTCACCACAAATGATCTATTAATTTTATTTGTGCGGTGCAGTGGAATAGAAAGAATGAATCTAGAACGGTGTATTTAAGTTGTGAAATGATGATAAAAAGATGAATTTAGAAGAAATATACATTGGCTTACTTTCAGCTACCACTCTGATCACCATCGTTAAAGTGTGTAGCTGCCGACGTTTACCAGTCATCAGTCATGAGACAGCCTGATAGTATGGGGTGATATGAACATTGTACCTGATATTGTAAATAAATCGCAGGCAGGTGTTCAGTGCTCGTTGAAGTATAAGTGTTTCTTCTCTCGTCATGTCTACTAAAACAACGTCACAATAGTCAAGAATAGCGAGAATGGGTGTATGTATTAGTTTGGCCTGTAGCTCAAATGGAAATACATCCCTCTGCCGTTTAAGAGGGTGAAGAACTCCAAAAATCTTTTTACGTATTTCTTTCGTGTGATCAGACCAATCAACTGTTTCATTCATCATTACGCCGTGATTTTTAACCGTTTTACTGTAGGGAATAATGTTACCATTCAGTAGGATAGGCGGGATTGCGATATTGTTTGAGCAGCTCAGTAATTTTCGTGATCCAATTATAATTGTCTGATATTTTTTGCAGTTTAGTATAAGAGAGCTTCGTTGTGCATATACACTGAGTCGTCGGAGGTCATTGTTAATATCTTGTCTTGCAGTGCCGATATGTTTGAAGATCGTCAGCATAGAGGAGGTGAGTGTTATTTCCTGTCACAGATGGTATGTCATTGATATAAATACAGAAAATTAGGGGCCCTGGAATACTACCCTGTGGAGCAACATTAAATTTCGTTTTCCATTTAGAGGCCTTGTCGTTTACTGATACACGCTGTTGACGGTTACTCAAATAAGAACGAAAAACCTTAAGCGCAGCCAGGTCAAAATTTAGCAGTTGCATTTTCTTTATCATAGTCGGAATTACTATAGTGTCAAAGACGCTACTGAAGTCCAGAAGGATACGTATAGTGAGCAGTCCTTTGTCCATAGCGTTTCTAATGTCTTCGATAACCTTCAAAAGTGCTGTCGCGGTACTGTGAACCTTCTCAAATCCGGATTGCAAAGGGTCCAAAAGAGCATTTTTATTTAGGTATTCCAGAACTTCCTCGTATACTAAACGTTCAAAGTCTTTAGAAAGCGCAGGGAGTACGGACATAGGACGATAGTCAGAGGGCGATTGTGGGACTAAACTCTTAGGTACCGATATAATATTGGCTGTTTTCCAGACAGTAGAGAAAGTTCCGTTTAGTAAACAGTAATTCAACATGTGCGTCAGTATAGGCAGGATAGCACCCAAAATGTTATGTATAAAAGTAATAGGAATATCATCTACACCTGTAGTCTTTGATTTAATCGAGTACAAAGCCTTTTAACCTGATTTTCTGTGACACTGTGAAATGTGAATGGTGGATTAGCTGGAGGGGAGGGCGGTGAGTCGGTGCAGTTTATTTGGGTAGGTTGATTATTTATTCTACTAATCGTTCAGTTCGCCAAGTGGAGTGTCAGGAGTTGTCTGTCTCTGTTGATGTTTTCCTATTCCCAGAGCTCTAAGTTGGTCCCATGCGCGATTAGAATTTAAGTTGTTAGCTAAATTCCGAAAATACATACACTTTTTAAAATTTCTGATTAACTGCTTTGTGCGATCCCGGTCTAGAAAGCCAAGAATAACGACCGAGAGGACTCGTCGTGCTGACCACACGACACCTCGTAATCTGCAGGCCTTCGGGCTGAGCAGCGGTCGCCTGGTAGGCCAAGGCCCTTGAAGGGCTGTAGTGCCAAGGGGTTTGGTTTGGTTTGCTTTGTGCGATTTCTTAAGATGCGGTTAGATTCGAAGTCTGTGTCATCTAGGGTTTGTTTATAATGTCGAAATAACGAGTCACGGTGGGCCATCATTCTCTTGCCTTTATTATCTTGCCATGGACAAGAAGGACGAAAAACCTGCATGCGACGAGCGCGCGCGCGCGCGTGTGTGTGTGTTACTGTGTATCTTTGCTGCATTATTTGTATAAAATGTCACTTCTTTATTGCTTATCACATGACCATTATTATAGTAACATTACCGTATTTATTCTAAACCAGAATATTGCATCCTTACTCAAACTGTTTATTCTTGCATTCATTTCACTTGTACTCGGAATATATGAAATGCTGCAGTTATGTTGGGATGGGAGTGACAGGGGTAGCCGGGGAACGGGGAAGTTGTCGTCCAAGGAGTCCAGACACCCTAGGAGTTTTAACGAATGTCCTTTTATTGAGAATTTTATACATAATGTGCATTAATATTAGTTTCCGGAGTCCGACTCATTTTCTGAATGATCAATGTTGAGGCCATCGGTTCAGACGGTCCCGGGTTCGATTCCCGGCTGTGTCGGAGATTTTAATCGCATCTGATTAATTCTTCTGGATGGGGACTGGATGTTTGTCCCAACATATTCAGACAACATACTACACTACCAACCACCAAAGAAACACACAACACTGATTACATCCCTCTATATAACGTTGGCGTCGGGAAGGTCTTCCGACCGTAAAACAGGGCTAAATCCACATGTGCGACACAGTTCGCACCCGCGATCCCACAGATGTGGGAAAATCAGGAGAAAAAGAAGAAGAAGAAAATTATTATTAGCTTCCGGAATCCGCACGAATCTACCACTCTTACTTGGATCCAAGGACACTCATTTCCATTTTCGGTATTCTACACCACCTAAATATGGAAGTTTGGACACCTACCAAATAAAATTCTCGATGAATGCCCCCCCCTCCAAACTGAAATCCTGGCTACGCTACTGCTTTTGCTGTAAGTGATTCAAAGTGTGAATTATAAGTGTAAAACGTGCAAAATTTACTTACAGTTGAGATATAGAGAAAGATCCAGCATAAAAGGGATAGAGATACGACAAAAGATCATGGGACCAAAGTTGTAGATCACTCCAATTTGAACTGAGATTGTGGTAGGACTTACCAATTAGCCGCGAATACCTCGAAACAAAGGTCTGCACCGTCATTAAAATTGCCTCCATATTTCGATATTCTTAGGGAATAAAAAGTGAAAAATTTAAAGATCTTGTAAGTTTTCAGTGTGTTGCAGGCTAGAACGTATACTTTTGACTAATTTCAATTTTCTAGCTCGACTGGCAGCTTGTGCTGCAATCTTCAGTTTGTGGAAGAAGGGTAAAAATTAGGACTTTCAGGAAACTAAAGCAAAAATATGCAGGTGGTCATTATTTTGCCAAAATAGTCAATGTAGTGACACAGGGTTGTTGCGATTTTATTTATATAGATAGACTAGCTGATGCACCCGTGCTTCGCTACGGGATTCTCGGAAAGTCTGGCTTTGTGGTTTTCATAACTGAAGTCAACATAGATCATGTCAGTAGTGACTGAAAGCAATGAAAAACCACACATTTTCTCAATTTTAACGAACTGTACCAGTCCCAGTGTGTTATGTACCAATAGTAATTTACGAACCAGAAGAATGGGGTGCATGAGAAGAAAGTTATCCAACTCCCCAGCTACTTCCCGCCAATATTCAGGCAGGCTCTTACACTTGGTACAACCGGGAGAGTTGGCCGTGCGGTTAGGGGCGCGCAGCTGTGAGCTTGCATCCGGGAGATAGTGGGTTCGAACCCCACTGTCGGCAGCCCTAAAGATGGTTTACCATTGTTTCCCATTTTCACACCAAGAAAATGCTGGGGCTGTACCTTAATTAAGGCCACGGCCGCTTCCTTTCCACTCTTTGCCCTTTCCTATCCCATCGTCGCCACGAGACCTATCTGTGTCGGTGCGACGTAAAGCAAATACTTGGTACGCAGCAGTAATCCCACCTATCGGAGATGAGTGGCAACAGAAGACACAAAGTACGTCTCAACAAATAATGGTCAACTTACTGTTATGGTTGAAATATTTTATGAAATTTCTATATTGTTGGCCTTCACATTTGTTTTCTTTCGACTCTGTGATAGGGCGTCTTATAAAATTATATATGGCGTAGACTGTAGTCCCTTACTCTCCGACTTTACATACCGATTTTTATTTAATTCTGTTCACGATTTACTCCTGACTCGGCGCTGACATGGACTTAAGCAACAAAAATGGAAATCCATGAATCTCTCTGTTGTCATAGCCGGTACGGTAAAAAATGTATAGTGATCGTAAATGTAATACTACATAACTTTAGTTGTGTAGTATTTATCGATAGGACCACTAATAACATAAATACTGTATATGAGAATTAAATTCCAGGTCTTCCCCTAAACTAACATTTCACTCAGCGTGAATGAAATAGTGTATAGCCTAGGTTGAGGCGATTTATTCCTCGACTTTGCATACTCATTTTCATTAAGATAGAACCACTAATAACATAAATATTTTAAAAATAAATTTCAGACCTTCCCCTATCAATTCACTCAGCGTGAATACAATTATTTATAGACTAGATTGTAGCCACATATTCTCCGACTTTTCATACCGATTATCATTAAATTCTCTTCAGCCGTTTTCTCGTGATGCGTGGACAGACAGACAGACAGACAGACAGACAGACAGACAGACAGACATTACGGAAAATTAAAAAAGTGCATTTTCTTCTTACTGTGGACAAGACCGATATATACACAGCACCCTTTTTAAATTCTGAGCAATGTACAGACAAAACTCTTATTTTTTAAATATATTTTTATATATATATAGGATTCTGCTCCACGTACAACACCTTTTGGGCAACTTCCGCTGGACTTAGCCTGCAGAACTGACCGTTCATGATATATCCCTTATTAATCCTCCTATCGAAATCATGCACGTGAGAAAAACTATATAGAAATTGATTTCCATTAACGATGGGTGAATTCAGTTAACTTTGGATGTGCGTATTTTGCCGGAGTTCAAAATCATTGTTTAGTTTTCGGATGAACCCTCGGTAAATTTTGGTATTCAGGAATAATATTGACCCTAAAACCTACCCAAGGACAGGTGGATTCTAAATATCAAGTTTGGTAGAAATATATCCAGTAGTTTCCATGTTATACGAACTGAGACAAGCCGACAGACACCAGAGCAGAAACGGAAAACTGTAGGAAAAGTTTGCCAAATATTCAATGAAGAGACACGCGGCCGTAATGATTTTTTATGTAGAAGTCTAAATAAATAATTGAGATAGCGCGAAATCCAAATTATGTGATTCCAACATTGCACACACAGAGGTCCTCTAATATCACAATAGGAAATGTGACAGCAACGTTTAACGTCACACTCGATTCAACACATACTTCAGAAATATGTCACATAATTCAGAACAATTTACCAAACTATTTTTGTATTTTTCCGTATGGATGCACTTCAATTAATTTTTAATATTATTAGATCATGTCTCCTTATTAAATAAACTGGTAAAAGTTGACCATGATGTATGGCATATCAGAACACGGGGATTCATAAATTCTCGGAGGTTCATTTCTAAGTAATAACCGTGAAATATGACATTCCAAGAAAAGAATCAATCACACGCATCATTACATATCCACTCAAATTTTATACCATTCGGATATAAAATAATAATAATTATTATAACCAATCTCGTTTTATTAGCAATCTAGGATTTAATTTGCACATTTAACTATATGTTCTTTACGACTTCACGTTTTCTTTTTAGAAAATTATTGAGAACAGTAACATGCAAGGTGTAATATAATTTTAAAATAATATTTAGAAGAATTAAACACTGGACGAAGCTTAAAATCACAAAATGTTGCGAGAACTCTCAGACATGTAACGTTACGGTATTCTACATGGATATCGTAGTAAATTACGTCTCATGCAGTAAAAAATACATGTCTCTTCTCGTTGTCCAGAAGTAGGTTTCCATAGTTTATTTCCAATGGAAAGTGCTAGTTGCGGAGTTGTGATGATAACCGCAGGCTAACTTGCCTACTCCCAAACGCAATCGGTTATGGGAGTTTTGAAAAATTGCAGCCCTCCTTACTAATGCTAGTTACAAAGGAGTTGGAGAAGGATCCCATTCCTACTAACAGTCAAATTCGATGTGGAGTGCAGCGATTACAGTAGCAGGCGCCCTAACGCAGAGAGTCACTGTCGAGGTAAAATATTAATTATAATGGCTAACACACCCGATCTACATTCTTACTAATCGAGTTCAATATAGATCGACATACGACTTAAATGCATGTTTACTTTATTGCAAACCTTCATTTACAGATTAACTGCTGCTAAACGATACATCCTCTCGACAAACGGATTGTACCCTAAGAAGCCTCATTTAGCGGTATTAAGATATTTTCTCCTGTCTCATCTCTTCATGGTTGAAAATGAGTTAAGTTCGTTGAATTGGGTGAAATTTGGTTATGGTTTCCTCACAGTACATTACTTTTGGGTACTAATAAGACAGCTACAAAGATAGAACCTAGCTCACTTGGCTATATGCGTGCAGAAATAGACATTTCTACCTTTCGTATAAGTGATTCGAACTACGAATTATACGTGTACTTAGAGCAAAATGTTAGTATAATCGAGAAATGGAGACAAATCTAACATATAAAGAATAGAGATACGACGAAACTTCAGAGGATCAAATTGTAGATCACCCCAAATTGAACTGAGATTGTGACATCCGTTTTGTGATAGGATTTACCGTTTAGCCGTGAAATAACTCGAAATGGAGGTCTGCCCCGACATTAAAATTGCCTCAATATTAAGATATTTTTCGTGGATAAAAAATGAAATATTTAAAGATCTTGGAAGCTCTCCGTCGATTACCGTCGAAGACGTATAGGGGAGGATCGGGAGGTATCGAGCAGCGGCTGGTGTCGGACAATCAAAGATGTCTTTCTTAACAGCATGTGGCAGAGCCTGTTTAGGGTGGGTATACCTATTCGGTCGAGAGGTAGGGTCGTTTTTGAGTGGTAGTGTATTTTTGTCCTTTGTGTGATTTTAGACCGGTACGGATTTATTTTTAACAAGATGTAGGAGGAACAAGGATAAGAAACAGTATTCCTTACTTTGTGATATTGTGGGTTTCTTTTCGAACGTCCTCGTTCAGTTCCTGTTGTTGTCATTCCGGCGGTATCGGACATCATAGGTTGCAGTTCCGTCCGGGTTACTGATAGTACTATCCTTTGTTTTAGGTAAACATGGGGAATATACGAGGACAATGGGAAGAAAGCAATATGATATTCGCTGTGAATAGTGTCAGGAACAATAAAATGAATATTAGAAAGGCCAGCCGACGTTTCTCTGTTCCAAAAATGACGTCAGGTGAATTAAAACTCTTGGAGCTGGTAAAGATATTACAATAAAAGTGTATACGGTGAACAGTGGGACTTATCAAGAGAACATTTTAAGATGAAGAACACAATGACCTGTGCATGCATATCAAGATCCTAGACAGCCAGCTCATGCCACTCAACAAAACAGAATTTTTAAAATTTGTGTAGCATTTTGCTGAAGAATTGAGAGATAATAATAATTTCGTGTGGCTATTTCTAGCCGAGTGCAGCCCTTGTAAGGGAGACCCTCCGATGAGGGTGGGCGGCATCTGCCATTTCTAGGTAACTGCGTGTTATTGTGGTGGAGGGTAGTGTTATGTGTGGTGTGTGAGTTGCAGGGATGTTGAGGACAGCACAAACACCCAGCCCTCGGGCCATTGGAATTAACCAATAAAGGTTAAAATCCCCGACTCGGCCGAGAATCGAACCCAGGACCCTTTGAATCGAAGGCCAGTACGCTGACCATTCAGCCAACGAGTCGGACAATTGAGAGATGAACATAGGTTTGATGTAACTAAAATGATGGCAGGAAAGGATTTTTATTATCATTTTATGAAGAGCCAGCAGGACGGCTCAGTCTACTAGCTTGCAGCGAGCAGTACCAAGGAGCAAGTGAATGAATCTTTTGAAACATTAATTGACCTTATGACAAAATATTTGTTTAGTCCATCAAAAATCTTCAGCGCTGATGAGTGTGATATTCGAAGAATGGCTAAACGTTAATTTGTTCGTATTTCAATGTGAAAAATCTCTTTTTGTTAAAAAGATAAAGACTGTCCGGTACCACCCTCCATTTTTCAAACATACGAGAGGGTAATGAACTCACAATTTGTTAATATTGCCCGTAGTTTTAATTGTGATATAACATAATCTGGTGAGTAAGTTATTATAAGAATATAGATGCTTATAAAATGCATTACATGACTTTATTTTCTATTCCATAAAAGAAATATGACAAGAAAGTTAAACTGTCCGATACCTCCCGACATTCCCCTAATGTTGCCAAATTTCAATTTTCTAGCTCGTCTGGCATATTGTGCCTCAATCGTGCGATTGGGGGGGGTTACAAATGAGGACTTTCAGTAAACTAAAGCAAACAAATATGCAGACGGACATTATTACACTTGAAACTTATAACTGTACGAAAATGTACACAGAAAGGTCAATGTACAGACACACGCTCTGCTCTACGTGCAGCGCCTTTCGGGCAATGTCCGCTGGACTTAGCCTGCAAAACAGAGCGTTCGTGACATCTCCGTTATTAATCCTCCTAACGAAATGGTGCACATGGGAAAAAAGTTTTAGAAATTGATTTCCATTAAGGATGGTAGATTTACATTAATTTTGGATGTGTATATTTTGCGGTATTGCAAAATCATCGTTTCTGCTACGATTAAACCCCAGTAAATTTAGGTATCCAGAAATAATGTTGTCCTTAAAACCCACCCAAGTACAGCAGGACTCAAAATATCAAGTTTAGTAGAAATATACGTATTTAGTAGTTTTCAAAATCTAAGAACTCAGACACCAAACTTAACAAATATGCAGATGGTCATTATTACACCTGAAACGGATAAATGTAGGGAAATTTCGCCAAAACAGTCAATGTGCAGACACACGGTCGTTACGATTTCATTTATATAGAAGACACATAAGCAAAGGCACGTTTATAAATGCAGACCTTCATTTCGACGTTTACTGCTCCTAAACGGTACATCATCTCAACAAACGGTTTAAGCCATCAGGCGCCCCTTTTATCTTTTTTTGTTATTTGCTTTACGTCTCAGCGACACAGATAGGTTTTATGGTGACGATGGGATAGGAAGAGGCTAGGAATATGAAAGACGCGGCCGTGGCCTTAGTTAAGGTGCCTGGTGCGAAAATGAGAAATCACGGAGAACCATCTTCTTGGCTGCCGATAGTGGGGTTCGAACCCACTAACTCCCGGATGCAAGTTCACAGCTACGCGCCTCTAACCGCACGGCCAACTCACCCGGTCCCCGTTTATCGTTCTACATGTTATCATATCTCTAATATGTATTTGATAGAATGAGTTCGAAAATTTGAATAGTGTGAAATGTGGCTACATTTGTAACACTTTATATCACTTTTGCGTACTTATGAGCTAGAATCATGAGATTTGGTTACCGTGTAGTCATTGGTCGTATCAATGTGCATACTAAATTTGATAACTATCTTTCTTACAAGTGTGTCAAACAATAATATATACTTGTGAAAATAACAAAATTTACGTACAGTCGAGAAATACAGACAAATCTAACGTATAAGGGAGAGAGATACGACAAAATGTATTAGGAGCAAAGTTAGGGAACACTTCAATTTGAACTGTGATTGTGCCATCCGTTTTGTGATAGGACTTACCGGTTAGCCATGAAATACCTCTAAACGAAGGTCTGCACCGTCATTAGAATTTCCTCGATTTTCGATATTCCTCACGGATAAACAGGTAAAAATTTAAAGATCTTGGAATTTTTCCGTCAGTTACAGGCTGAACGTATTATTTCGACAAATTTCTATTTCCTAGCACGTCTGTCAGATTGTACCGCATTCTGGATTTTGGGGGAGGGCGGTAAAAGTTAGGAAACTAAAGCCAAAAAGTATGCAGGTGGTCACTATTGCCCCTTGAACGGATAGCTCTGCAGAAATTTCGCCAAATTAGTCAATGTACAGACACACGGTCGTTACAATTTGATTTATATAAATAGATAAGGAATCTGCTCCACGTACAACACATCTGAGCTATGTTCGCTGGTTATAACCTGAAAAAAGACCCTTCATTATATCTCCCTTATTAATTCTACTGATGAAATGATGCATATCGGAAGACGTTTCAGAAATTGATTTCCATTAAGAATTCCGTTAATTCTGGATGTGCATATTTTTCGGGAGTGCAAATCATTGTTTCGGTTTCAAATAAATCCCCCGTAAATTTAGGTACTCAGAAAAAATATTGACCCTAAAACCTACCTAAGGACTGGTGGAGTCTAAATATCAAGTTTGGTAGAAATTTATCCAGGAGACTTCAAGTTATATGAACACAGGCAAACAAGCAAACAAACAGACAGACAACAGACCAACCGACAAACGGACACCAAAGCTAAAACTACGCAGATGGTCATTAACACACCTGAAACGGATAACTGTAGGGAAATTTCGAGAAAATAATTTAGGTCACATATTAAGAGGAAACAAATATGGACTCATTCTCTAGGGTAAAATAGAGGGCAAACGGCGAGTTGGCAGACCAGAGATAACATGGTTACACAACATCAATCAGTGGACCGGTATTGAGACAACTGAGAGACTCTTACGACTGGCAGAAGACAGAAAAATGATTTCCAGAGTAATCGCCTACGTCTGGGCAACCGGATATGGCACTTGAAGAAGAAGAATCAATGTGCAGACATACGGTCGTCCCGATTTTATTTATATAGAATGACAGGTAGGCATGAGCACGTTTAAAACTGCAGACCTCCACTTCGAGATTAACTACTCCTCAACAGTACATGATATATACAAACAGTTCCGGCCATCAGACGCCCAGTTAATCTTTCTAGATGCTTAGTTCTAATACATTTTCTCGTATCTCTCATATTTATTGGTTAGATTGAGTTCGAAAATTGAATAGGGTGAAATTTGGGTACATTTTTAACGCTCTACTTTATTTCTTGCATGCTTGTATGTATCATGAAATTTTGTTCACATACGGTCTTCAATCGTGTCAACATGCGCACCAAACCTGATGACTCTATCCTTCCTGTAAGTGTGTCAAGCAATGAAATATACGTGTAAAAATCACCAAATTTACGAACAATCCAGAAATACATACAAATCTAACGTATGAGGGAGAGAGATACGACAAAATATCATAGGACCAAAGTTGTAGATCACTCCAAATTGAAGTGAGATTTTGCCAACCATTTTTGTGATAAGACTTACCATTTATCCAACAAATACCTCAAAAGGAATTTCTGCACAATCATTAAAATTGCCTCCATATTTCTATATATTTCGGGGGGAAAAGTGAAACATTTGAACATCTTGGAATTTTTCCGTCGGTTAGAGGCTAAAAGCTATTTGAAGGAGTCAATCTACTGCAGAAAATGTACAACAATTGCAAGCGGCCATTGTCACTTTCTACCGAGAGTTGTGTGAGGACTTGTGTCGTAGAGTGATCACGAACATGCGGGTTCGTCTCGAAGCTGCTGTACATCCGTCCGCTTCTGAACGTACAAGTTTTTTCACTTTCAGTAACTCACTTGAAAGATGAAGAATTACCATCTACAAGGTATTGGGTGTATGTAACTCCATACTGAGGTGCGGATCGATTAAACATGTCATTGAGTGCTGCTGACTCCACTGTAATTACCGGAGCATTTATTTATTTATTTCATGCCTTCATTTGTGGCGAATTTAAGGCTAACGGCCCTCTCTTACACTTAACCACATATCTAATAAACTTCGTAAAACAGAATAATGAAATAATATAACAAAATATAAATCATAACCTCATTCATTCTTCCATTCATACTGCCACTCATACAAGCTGGTTATACATTTAATAGGTAATCTCGGCAAGACCGCTTGAAAGAAGCTAAGGAAGTGCAATTCCTAACACTAACTGGAAGGGAATTCCATAGCCTTGCACCAGACACTTGAAAGGAGCGGTTAAATGAAGATGAGCGATGCACAGGAATTGAGAGTGTAGTACTCGATCGTGTGTTGTGTTCATGAGAGGAGAAGAGTAAATTAAACTTTGAGGATAAGTACTGGGGTTTAGATTCATTCAGCAGACGAAATACGAGAGTAGCAACGTGAAGATGTCGTAGTTTATCGATTTTTAACCAGGAAAGAAGTTCATAATAGGGGGAGATATGAGTTGAAAATTTAATTGAAAATATAAACCTAATGCATGAGTTCATTGCCCTCTGTAATTTTAGTGTCTGTTCCATGGTGGCATCTATCATTACAATATCACAATAATTAAGTATGGGAAATATGAGGGTCTGGATAAGTTTAATTTTCAAACTTAGTGGAAGAAGTGATTGGCGAGTTTTGAGAGGGTGAAGTGACGAGTGATTTTTCCTACAGATGCTTGTTATGTGCTCACTCCAATCTAGTGTGTCACTTATGATAATCCAAGATTTTTTACAGACTTCTGAAATGGTATAGCTACACCACAAAACAAAAGTGAAGGCAATAACTTCTTATTAAGGATATTTAACTGCCTTTGTTGCCCTATTATAATAGCTTGTGTCTTTTTAGGATTAATTAATAAACAGTTCTTATTTGAATAGGAGCCAATCAGATTTAAAATGGAATTCATCTGATGAATTCCAAACTCAATATCAATACCATTACAGTTTTAATACATTTGTAGATCATCTGCATGTAAATGATACTTAAAGTTACTGAACTGAGAAGATATATAATTGATATATAGAGTAAACAGAAGAGGTCCAAGCACGGATCCCTGTGAGACACCTGTTTGCTTCGTCTTCCAGTCTGTGGTGATGCGGTCTATGACAACACGTTGTCGCCGATTGGTAAGGTACGAAACAAAGAGCTGAATAGCAGAGGGACTCAGATTAAATCTTTGTAATTTCGCTAATAGTATGTCAATAATTACTGTGTCAAATGCACTACTGAAGTCAAGTAAAATAAATATAGTCACTTTCCGCTCATCTATAGCTGTAATTCTTAGTTGCGCCGTCCCTGTGCTATGTCCTTTCTTGAAACCAGATTGGAAGGGGTCACGCAGATAATATTTTTTCCAGATATTGTTCAAGTTGGCTATAGATCAATTTTTCTAGAGCTTTAGACAGTGCTGAAAGAATGCATACAGGACGAAAGTCGGATGCTACATTAGCTGGCGACCTTTTTGGAACTGGGACAACTTGTGTATCTTTCCACTTTGTCGGAAAATAACTACGGGAGAGGCATGCATTAAATAAGTCAGTAATAACCGGCAATATTATATCCATAATGTTAGTAATAAAGAAAATAGGGATTTCATCAGCCCCCGTTGCATGAGATTTAATTGAAATCAGTACTCGTCTCACTTCCGACTCTGAAACAGTTCGAAATTCGAAACAGGGGCGATCAGATGATTGTTGTCACATTATAGACTTGATGGTGGCCTGCACTATATCGTGTTCAGGAGTAAAAACATCTGTTGAAAAGTGTCTATTAATCTCGTCAAGCGGTATTTCTGGTTTAGCATGGTTCACAGGAGGCCTTCCAATACCTAATGAACGAAGTTGTCGCCAAGTACTACCAGCGTTTATATTATTGGATAGACGCCGGAAGTAATCGAATGTCTTATTGCGGATAATTTGTTTAATTCGATTTCGCAGTACACGGTATTGTTCAAATGTGTCAGCTGATAAATTTCGTTTGTAACGTCTATATAACGAATCACGCTGAGCCATCAAAGATTTAATTTCAGTTGTCAGCCACGGACAGGGCGGCCGTGTTACTTTCACACAGCGCTTAGGAGCATGCTTATTGTAAAGTCCATGAATATGAGAATTAATATTTTCCAGTTTTTCATCTATGTCATTCATTAGTATTATGTCACCCCAAGGACATTTGCATGCATCTTCTTTTAGGTGATTGAAATCTAGAAAAGGGAAAATGTTGTGAGATGGACAGCAGGCAATGGTATGTTGATAAACGGGGTTAAAAGTCAGGTTGTGAGTTTTACAAGTAGGAAAAATCCTCTCAGTTTTAATTACTGCGTTGATGGAGTGAAAGTTCCTTTTGGGGATCATTGTAAGTATCTAGGTGTTAATATAAGGAAAGATCTTCATTGGGGTAATCACATAAAAGGGATTGTAAATAAAGGGTACAGATCTCCGCACATGGTTATGAGGGTGTTTAGGGGTTGTAGTAAGGATGTAAAGGAGAGGGCATATAAGTCTCTGGTAAGACCCCAACTAGAGTATGGTTCCAGTGTATGGGACCCTCACCAGGATTACCTGATTCAAGAACTGGAAAAAATCCAAAGAAAAGCAGCTCGATTTGTTCTGGGCGATTTCCGACAAAAGAGTAGCGTTACAAAAATGTTGCAATGTTTGGGTTGGGAAGAATTGAGAGAAAGAAGAAGAGCTGCTCGACTAAGTGGTATGTTCGAGCTGTCAGCGGAGAGATGGCGTGGAATGACATTAGTAGACGAATAAGTTTGAATGGCGTTTATAAAAGTAGGAAAGATCACAATATGAAGATAAAGTTGGAATTCAAGAGGACAAACTGGGGCAAATATTCATTTATAGGAAGGGGAGTTAGGGATTGGAATAACTTACCAAGAGAGATGTTCAATAAATTTCCAATTTCTTTGAAATCATTTAGGAAAAGGCTAGGAACACAACAAATAGGGAATCTGCCACCTGGGCGACTGCCCTAAATGCAGATCAGTATTGATTGATTGATTGATTGATTGATTGATTGATTGATTGATTGATTGATTTGGTATTTTTAAAGTCTCTAAAAGTCACGTATTTCGACCTATATTTAGGAACTCTTAGCGAATACGTTAAGTATAAAAGGTCATGAGTTGATATTTCAGGAACAGGTATTTGACCGTGTTTAAGAACCTTGTGTGGATTTTTTGTTATCATGAGATCAATTAGTGTATCAGAAGAGACGGTGGAAGTATGAACGTGGTTAGTTGGTTCCGAGGGAAATATTGTCATGTCACAGGAGAGAAAAATATTTCGAAAACGTATTGTTTCACTAGTCCGAGTTTACAAATTTGTATTAAAGCCGCCTAGTATAATCACGTGTTCATAAGATGGTAAAAGTCTCATTAAATCGTCCTCTAACTCACCAATGCCCCCTGCATTTGGAGGCCTATATACAACCCCAATGAGTAACTTACTTTAACAGTGTCTATAATAATTTCAACAAACATAAATTCAGGAACAGGATTTGTAGTAGTGGTAGAAGTTTTTACCACTGTACTCCTGAGATTAAGCTTACAAAACAATGCAACACCACCTCCACGCCTGCTCATCCTATCAAATCGATGAATACGATACCCTTGTATTTCAACCATACTGGAAGGTAATAATAATAATAATAATAATAATAATAATAATAATAATAATAATAATAATAATAATAATAATAATAATAATAATAATAATAATAATAATAATGTTATTTGCTTTACGTCCCACAAACTACTTCTTAAGGTCTTCGGAGACGCCGAGGTGCCGGAATTTAGTCGCGCAGGAGTTCTTTTACGTGCCAGTAAATCTACCGACACGGGGCTGTCGTATTTGAGCACCTTCAAATACCACCGGACTGAGCCAGGATCGAACCTGCCAAGTTGGGGTTAGAAGGCCAGCGCCGTAACCGTCTGAGCCACTCAGCCCGGCAATATACTGGAAGGAATTGAACTACACAGCCAACTCTCACAGCAATTATATGAAATAAACTGTTTTCAAATGTCGCTTTCAGTTCATCATGGTGAGCTACAATAGATTGGCTGTTAACATGAGCACACAACAAAGCGCGTGGAAATGCTTCCACTTCCGTTTCTAAAATACTACGAACAGATAGATCTGAAGAGAGAATCTGGGAAGAGAGAGAGGTAAGAGGAGTAAAACTAGAAATCGGTGCCAAAGAGAAAGGAGGGGTGGTGTCTGTGTCCAAGTCTATGCTCGCAATACAAGTGAATGACATTGTTATACTTACATCCTCAGGCAGAAGTTGAGAATAAACAGATAGCGGCTTACCTCGACATAGCAAAAAATATAACTTCCAGCTGATTCACACAAACACACATACTTACTAAGCATAACTGACCTAAAACTTAGAATAGGCCAACTATACCATAGCAATAACAAGAACACAATCATAATTATTTCCTAGTGCTAATTTCGCCTAACCGTCTAATCAAAGAATTTAATTCTGCAGGAGTGTTTAAGTGCATCTTCTTTCCATCGGCTGTGAGGACGATAACCGTGCCATTTTGCGTATAGGTGTTACGCATTCCAGTAGCGTAGCCAGGATTTCAGTTGGGGTGGGGGGGCATTCAACCAGAATTTTATTTTGATAGGTGTCCTAACTTTCAGAATTTTGGTGCTGTAGAATACCTAAAAAGGAAATGAGTGTCCTTGGATCCAAGTAACAGTGGCGGATTCCGGAGGCTAATAGTAATCTTCTTCTTCCCCCGCTTTTCCCACATATGTGGGGTCGAGAGTGCGAACTGTGTTGCACATGTGGATTTGGCCCTGTTTTACGGCCGGATGTCCTTCCCGACGCCAACCCTATATGGAGGGATGTAATCACTGTTGTGTCTTTCTTTGGTGGTTGGTAGTGTAGTATGTTGTCTGAATATGAAGAGGAAAGTGTTGGGACAAACACCCAGTCCCAGAGTCAAAAGAATTAATCAGACGCGATTAAAATCCCCGACCCGGCCTGGAATCGAACCCAGGACCCTCTGAACCGAAGGCCTCAACACTGATCATTCAGCCAATGAGTAGGACTCCGGATGCTAATAGTAATATACATTATATATAAAATGCTCAATGAAAGTACATGAAAGTACATGAAAGTCCAAGTGTATGGACTCCTTGGACGAAACTCTCCCCTCCCCCCGGCTACCTCTGTTACTCCCATCCCAACATAACTGCAGCATTTCATATATTCTCAGTACAAGTGAAATGAATGCAAGAATAAACAGTTTGAGTAAAGATGCAGTATTCTGGTTTTGAAAAAATACGGTAATGTTATTATAATAATGGTCATGTGATAAGCAATAATGAAGTGACATTTTATACAAATAATGCGGCAAAGAACACAAATACACAGACAGACAGACAGACAGACAGACAGACAGACAGACAGACAGACAGACAGACAGACAGACAGACAGACAGACAGACAGACAGACAGACAGACAGACAGACAGACATCTTGTCCATGACTAGATGATGAAGCCAAGAGAATGATAGCCCACCGTGACTCGTTATTTCGACATTATAAACAAACCCTAGATACACAGACTTCGAATCTTACCGCATCTTAAGAAATCGCACAAAGCAGTTAATCAGAAATAAAAAATGTATGTTATATTCCCGGAATTTAGCCAACAACTTAAATTCTAATCCCGCATGAGACCAACTTAGAGCTCTGGGAATAGGAAAACATCAATAGAGACCGACAACTCCTGATATTCCACTTGACGAACTGAATGATTACTTTAGTAGATTAAATATTCAACCTACCCCAATTAACTGCACCGACTCACCGCCCTCCCCTCCAGCCAATCCACGATTCATATTTCACAGTGTCACAGAAAATCAGGTTAAAATGATTTGTACTCGATTAAATCAAAGACTACAGGTGCAGATGATATTTATGTTACTTTTATACTTAACAGCCGGCCCCGTGGTGTAGGGGCAGCGTGCCTGCCTCTCGCCCGGAGGCACCAGATTCGATTTACGGCAAGGTCAGGGATTTTTCTCTCGACCTGAGGGCTGGTTCGAGGTCCACTCAGCCTGTGTGATTAGCATTGAGGAGCTATCTGACGGTGAGATGGTGGCCTCGGTCTCGAAAGCCCAGAATAACGGCCGAGAGGATGCGTCGTGCTGACCACACGACCCCTCGTAATCTTCAGGCCTTCGGGCTGAGCAGCGGTCGTTGGGCAGGCCAAGGCCCTTTCTAGGGCGTTAAGTGCCGTGGGTTTTGGTTTGGATTGGTTTATACATAACATTAAGGGTGCTGTCCTGCCTATACTGACGCACATACTGAACTACTGTTTACTATACGGAACTTTCCCTACTGTCTGGAAAACAGCCAATATTATATCCTCACCTACGAGTTTAGACCCACAATCGCCCTCTGACTATCGTCCTATGTCCGTATTCCCTGCGGTTTCTAAAGCCTTTGAACGTTTAGTACGAGCAAGTTCTGGAATACCTAAATAAAAATGCTCTTTTGGACCCTTTGCAATCTGGATTTAAGGAGGGTCACAGTACCACAACAGCACTTTTGAAGGTTACTGAAGACATTAGAAACGCTATGGACAAACGACTGCTCACTATACGTGTTGTAACCAAGGTTGAGATTTACAAAGCACAACTTTATTATTCGCTTCAAATGCAAAATACACTATTTACACAAATAAAACTGAAATTTAACTTGAAGCAAAATGAATTAGGAATCTTGAGAAAGAGTCTATCTTTGGTACACTATATACAAGTTTGCAGTATTTACATCCACTACTATCTCGAAAAGATAGTCTTTGTGATATGAAAAGTTGATAGTCGAAAACTATCCGAAGCACTGACATAAATGTCTTTGAAAGTCCTTCCTTGCTGAGTTCATAAAAGCAAGTTCAATGTTGGAAGAATTCTTACTTAGCGAAACCAAGGGAGCTTGCATTAAGTAGGGAAATATACGGCATGTAATAGTATGACTGGACATGTGCAGAGGAATAGGCAAGAGGAGCGGTGGCCAGAGGTGAGACCTCGTGCTGCCAGAAATTCAGTCCACCTGGCCGAAGCACATTTTCAAGAGGAGTAGCCTCCGTGCTCGACGTAAGGTGTATTCTGGAGCTGGACACCGGGGCAAGTGGGCATTAGGACAGGCTGGGAGTTCCTCTTTATAGTACACACACGACGGTCCAGGCGCGCGTGTAGCTGGCTGGCGGAGCGAGAAGGGAGCGCCGGACATACAACACCCTCCCCTCCTAAATACGCCGGTACGGCGTGAAACGGCGGCGGCGCTGGCGGCGGCTGCGATGCTGGGCCGGAGCTGCTGATGTCTCTGTTGGATTGTCCGGAG
This sequence comes from Anabrus simplex, assembly GCF_040414725.1. Lineage (NCBI taxonomy): Eukaryota > Metazoa > Arthropoda > Insecta > Orthoptera > Tettigoniidae > Anabrus > Anabrus simplex. The sequence goes on from NC_090277.1 coordinate 65,948,369, forward strand.
CTGGGACCGGGCGGAGTGGCGCTGTCTCGTCCTGAAAGGAACCCATGGTTATTAAATGGTCTAAAGCTCGTTCAGCAATAGATTTATCTGGCTGAGCAATAGAATCAATAGCTGGACATGGGCGGTAGCGCAGACGTATCTGGTCTTGATGGCGGCAGATACGTTTCTCCGTAGTCTGTATTTCGTAGAGACGATGACCCAAAGATCTGCAGATGACTCCAGGTATCCAGAGTGGGTTGGACTTGAATGTCCTGGTGTAGACCTTGTCGTTGACTGAGAACTTCGTTTGTGAGGTCTGAGACTGGGCCGGAAGAGGCTGCAACAGAGAAAGTAAAGTTCTGTGAGGTCGTCCATGGAGCTTCTGTGCAGGAGTGATATTATATGCGCCGGGCAGAGTTCTGTAGTTGCTTAAGAGTTGGAGCAATGCTTGGTCTTTAGTTAAGCCTGAAGAGACAGCTTTTTTTATACTTCTCTTAAATGTTTGTACAAAGCGTTCAGCTTCACCATTAGATTGAGGGTGAAAAGGCGGTGCTAGGATATGACGAATGCCATTGTGTGTACAAAATTTCTTAAAAGCAGTAGCGGTAAATTGAGGTCCGTTGTCCGAAATGAGTACTTGAGGTAAGCCTTCTGTAGTAAATATTTTCTGTAGAGCACGAATGGTAGCTTCGGTCGTAGTAGTCGAATGCATATCCACTACATATGGAAAGTGCGATAGTGAATCGATGACTATTAACCACATGGAATTGAGGAAAGGACCTGCGAAATCGATGTGAACTCGTTCCCATGGAGTAGTAGCAGGAGGCCATGAAGCTAGATCAGAAGACGGGGCGTTCTGATTCAGTTGACATTGTTCACAATGACGGATGAGCTTTTCGATGGCGGCATCAATACCGGGCCAGTAGCAGTGTTGACGTGCTAGTTGCTTCGTTCGGGATATACCCCAATGGCTTTGGTGTAATAATTCGAGAACTTGTTTCTGTAGGCTAAGTGGGATAACCACTCGGAAGATGGTGCCTGCTTCTAGGAGTACGACTCCAGCACGAGTCGTGAGACGATGCTGCATACGATGATAAGGTGCAAGGTGGGCAGGAAGATTGCTCTGAAGAGGCCAACCGTTGCGGATGTAAGTACGCACAGTAGCAAGTGTACTGTCCTTATCCGTAGCTTTAGCTATGCAGGTAGCATCAATAGGAAAACTGGATACAGTATCTTCAAGTTCTATGTCCAACTGAAGACATTCAGATTCTTGAGAATCGAAGGCAGTATCAGGACCAACTGGTAAGCGTGAGAGGGCATCAGCATTACAATGCTGGGATGTGGCTCGATAGACAATCTGATAGGAATAATCAGAAAGGAACATGGACCATCTTTGAAGCTTTCTGAGGGAATTCTCAGGGATCTTATTACCAGGATGGAATAAGTGTACGAGAGGCTTATGATCAGTAATGATCAGGAAATGGTTGCCATAGAGATATTCATTGAAACGGCGAATACCAAAGATGATGGCTAAAGCTTCTTTCTCTATCTGGGAGTATCGACGTTGATGGTCATTAAGTGTTTTCGAAGCGAAGGCGATGGGGCGTTCCTGTCCATGACGATCCTTCTGGGAGAGAACGGCACCGACACCGGAGTCTGAAGCGTCAGTAGCTAGCGTGATGAGCTTGTCGGGCTGAAAATGAGTGAGTTGTATAGCTTGAATTAAGGCGTTGTTGATGGTTTTCCATGCCTGTTGGCATTGCGGAGTCCATTGAAATTTAACACCTTTTTTACGTAGAGCGTTTAATGGAGCTGCCACTGTAGCGAAGCGGGGAATGAACTTATTATAGTAGTTGGCTTTGCCTATGAATGACTGGAGCTGCTTGAGGTTCTGAGGTGCTGGCATGTTGACGATAGCTGAGACATTCTGTGCACTAGGGCGAATTCCAGTCTTATCAAGTATATGTCCTAGGTAGTGAACTTGAGGCTGAAAGAATGTACATTTAGCGAGATTCGCTCGGAGGCCATTGTCTTTCAATGTCTTGAGAAGGAGGCGTAGATTGTTTAGATGTTCCTGATGATCTTTTCCAGTAACAATAATATCATCCAGGTAGTTAGCACAACCGGGAATGGAGGCAGTGAGGTGAGCTAAATAGCGCTGAAAAATAGACGCTGAGGATGAAACACCGAATGGGAGCCGCTGGAGCTGGAGCAGTCCGAGAGGAGTGTTGAGTGTGAGAAATTTCTTACAGTCTTCGTCTAAAAGTAGCTGGAGATATGCTTCTTTAAGATCAACTCGAGAGAAGAATTGTCCACCAGAGAGACGACGGAATAAGTCTTCTGGACGTGGAATAGGAAAGATATCTGCGTCGAGTTGTGCGTTGACTGTAGATCGAAAATCGCCACAAAGTCGAACATTACCATCAGGTTTCTTGATTACCACTAGTGGGGTAGCCCATTGACTAGAAGTAACTGGTACCACAATTCCAGTTAGTATCCATCTTTCTAATTCTTTCGTGACCGGGTCTTGAAGTGCGAGGGGTACTGGACGTGCTTTGAGGAAGCGAGGCTTAGCTCCGGATTTCAGCTGTATGTGAGCTGTATAGTCTTTTGCTGTACCGAGCTGAGAGTCGAAGACTTCAGGAAACTGCTTTAGGAGATCGGTAACGTCAGAAGTAGGATGCAATGTAGATACAACGTTAATGTTGTCATGTATCTGGAAACCAAATAAGTTAAATAGATCCATGCCCATAAGGTTGGATGCAGTGTAGTTGTTAACTACGAGAAGAGGAATGGCCTTCTGAATTCCTTTATAACTAGCCTGAAGCTGGATTTGACCTTTAATGTCAATGTTCCTTTTGTTAAACGTCACAAGCTGGATGTCAGCTGGAGAGCATGAAGGGGAACCTAAGTCGTGGTAGGTAGCCAGGAAATAATAGAGACAGGTGATCCAGTGTCTAATTGAAAATCGACAGATTGAGTAGAGAATGAGAGAGGAACGATGATCTTGTGAGAATTCTTTGTGGGAAGAATAAGATTGATCTGATCAACTTCCATGTCTTGGCGGGGCTGTATATGCTTCGGGCGTGCTGCAGGAGTCTTAGCAGGGCGGAGCGAACTCCGACATACAGTCTTAATGTGTCCAAGTTTATTACATCGTTCACAAGTGGCTTTGAAAAAACGACAGTCACGACGTTCATGATGCTTGAAACAGCCGCGGCAGGAAGGCAGGAGTTTCGAGTTGCTTTTAGAATTGGGCTTCCTTGTAGCATTACGAGAGGGAACCTGGCGAGAATGCTTGGTAGAGAGCGCCTTATCTGGGCGGTTCACTGTAGCAGAGGACTTGCGGGCCTGAGTCGAGACTTGAGCAACTTCGTGTGGAGAAGCTATGGCTGCGGCAGTCTTGGTAGTAAGCTCATAAACTGTAGCAATACGCTGGACGTCTTCTAAAGAAGGGTTACTCTGCTTGACAGCGTCAAAACGTATCTTGTCCTCAGGAGTATGTAAAATTACCATGTCCCGAATGAGAGAATCAAGGTAGGGTGAACCACAACCGTCCTTGGAGCAGATGAACTGGCAGGGTTTAGCTAGACCACGCAATTCAGTTATCCATTCAGTATGTGTCTGATGGGGTTGCTTTCTGCTCTGAAAAAATTTATAGCGAGCAGCCACTATGTGAGGAGCTTTGGCATAATGCTCAGTGAGACGGGCCAGGAGCTGTGCGAATGGTACCTCAGAAATGTTTTCTTCTGGACCTAATTTACGTAGTAATTCACACGTAGCATTGCCAACCGAACTAAGAAATAGTGCTCGGCGGCGTTGATCATCTGTGACAGAATGGCAGATGAAATGCTGTTGTGAGCGTGCTAAATAAACTGACCATTCTTCCTTAGCCGGATCAAAAGCAGAGAACGGAGGAATAGCTGATGGCTGTGTAGAGACAGAAATAGCTTGAATAGCCTGAATTAATGCTGCCTGTTGTTGTTGCATAAACTGTTGTTGTTGCTGCTGTAAGGCTTGGAATACCGTAGCGAGTTGCTCAGCTGTAGCCATTGCGAGATGCGTGCAATAAAGAGCAAGGAGAGCTGTGTGTCAGAACTGGTTGTAGGCGCGACCTTGGCCGGTATATGCTGGGAGTGAGAGAGAGAGCAAGCAAACACGCTGGAGCGTGCCACACAGGTGGAGCGCACGACAGAGAGCAGTGGAATGTCTGTTGAGTGGGCGACACACTGAGCACTGATTGACTTCGTCGCCAATGTCTAAGTGTATGAGGGCACTGAGTTTGCTGTACCCCGTTGTGAAGGAGTGGATGAATTGCAAG